>NW_027288325.1:0-57723 GCF_047511675.1 Marmota flaviventris
TTCTCTTCATTTTAACCTATAGGAATACATGCATTTGGAACTCTAAATCAAACACTGTTTGTGCCTAGCTGCTTGAAGCTTGCACTCACTCAATTAGTTCCTGGTGTACTCTCTGTGCTTTGTTCCCTGTTGAAGTGGTCCTAAGTGGAGGCGAGGAACATACGCTTTCCTTAGAAAGCTTTCACAGAGCTTCAACAGAGCTCCAAGTTAACTGGAATCTCTGCAAATATTTACTCACCTGATCTTGATGACCCTTGTCAGGAAAGATGAGTATACCAGTTGCACTTAGCTACCCAAATGTCGTTCTTCTAGGTTGAAAAGTTCGTTTGCAGGAACACTTTGAATTTTTAGGTTTCACTTCACTTTGCCTTATAGGGACGTATGCATTTGGACTTATAAATCAAACACGGTTTATGCTAGCTGCTTGAAACTGAAACTCACTCAACTAGTTCACAGTGCTGATCTCAATGCTTTGTTTTCTGTTGAAGTAACCCTAAGCAGAGGCCAGGGAAAGAAACTTTCATTGGAAAGCATTTGCAGTGATTGCCAGAACTTTGAGTTTCCTGGAATCTCAGCAATATTTTTTCACCCTAACTTGTTGTTAACTCGACAGGAAAGATAAGTATACCGGTTGCATTTGGCTGCCCAAATTTAGATCTTCTAGGTTGAATAGTTGGTTTGCAGGAATACTTTGAAATTTAGGTTTCACTTCATTTTCCCCTATAGGGATACATGCACATGGAACTCTAAATCAAACCGGTTTTTGCTGTGTGCTTGTAACTTGACATCATTCAACTAGTTCTCAGTGCACTCTCTATGCATTGTTCACTGTTGAAGTTAGCCCTAAGCAGAGGCAAGGAAAACACACTTTCTTTGGAAAGTATTCACCGAGCTTCCAAAAAACTCAGAGATTGCGGAAACCTCAGCAATATTTTGTCACCCTATCTTGTTGATACTTGTAGGAAAAAGGTGTATACAGTTGCGCTTGGCTGCACAAATTTTGTTCTGCTAGGTTGAAGCATTCCTTGGCAGGATGACTTTGAATATTTAGGTTTTACTACATTTTCCCCTCTAGGGATACATGCTTTTGAAAATCTAAATCAAACACGGTTTGTGCTAGCTGCTTGAAACATGACTCACTGAAATGAATTCTCATTGTGCTCTCTATGCTTCTGTTACCCGGTTTATGTACCCCTAATGCAGAGCAAAGAAAAATAGATTTCATTTGAACGTGTTTGTAGGGCATCCACAGAACTCAAGAGTTTACTGGACTCTCAGCAAATGTTTTTTCATCGATCTTGTTGAAACTTGGCAGCAAAAATGAGTATATGGGTTGCACTTGGCAGCCCAAATTTCGTAATCTTATGTTGAAGATGTTCCTTTGCAGGAACACTTTGATTTTTAGGTTTAACTTCTTTTTTCCCTATGTGAATACATGCATTATGTGAATGCTAAATCAAACACAGTTTGTGATACCTGTTTGAAACTTGGCTCACTCAATTAGTTCTCAGTGCGCTCTCTATGCATTGTCCCACGCTGAAGTATCCCCAAGCAGAGGCAAGGAAAATACGCCTTTCTTATGTAAGGTTTGCAGAGCTTCCAAAAACTCCCAAGTTTACTGGAATTTCAGCGAATATTTTTTTCACTTGATCTTGGTTGATCCTAGGTAAGAAAGATGAGTATACCAGTTGCATTTGCCTGCCAAAATTTCGTTCTTCTAAGTTGAAGCATGTGCTTTCAGGAAGACATTGCATTTGGGGGGTTTCTCTTCATTTTAACCTATAGGAATACATGCATTTGGAACTCTAAATCAAACACTGTTTGTGCTAGCTGCTTGAAGCTTGACTCACTCAATTAGTTCCTGGTGTACTCTCTGTGCTTTGTTCCCTGTTGAAGTGGTCCTAAGTGGAGGCGAGGAACATACGCTTTCCTTAGAAAGCATTTACAGAGCTTCAACAGAGCTCCAAGATAACTGGAATCTCTGCAAATATTTACTCACCTGATCTTGATGACCCTTGTCAGAAAGATGAGTATACCAGTTGCACTTAGCTACCCAAATGTCGTTCTTCTAGGTTGACAAGTTCGTTTGCAGGAACACTTTGAATTTTTAGGTTTCACTTCACTTTTGCCTTATAGGGACGTATGCATTTGGACTTATAAATCAAACACGGTTTATGCTAGCTGCTTGAAACTGAAACTCACTCAACTAGTTCTCAGTGCGATCTCTATGCTTTGATTTCTGTTGAAGTAACCCTAAGCAGAGGCCAGGAAAGAAACTTTCATTGGAAAGCATTTGCAGTGATTGCACAGAACTTTGAGTTTCCTGGAATCTCAGCAAATATTTTTTCACCCTAACTTGTTGTTAACTCGACCAGGAAAGATAAGTATACCGGTTGCATTTGGCTGCCCAAATTTAGATCTTCTAGGTTGAATAGTTGGTTTGCAGGAATACTTTGAAATTTTAGGTTTCACTTCATTTTCCCCTATAGGGATACATGCACATGGAACTCTAAAACAAACACGGTTTTGCTGTGTGCTTGTAACTTGACTCATTCAACTAGTTCTCAGTGCACTCTCTATGCATTGTTCACTGTTGAAGTAGCCCTAAGCAGAGGCAAGGAAAACACACTTTTTTGGAAAGTATTCACCGAGCTTCCAAAAAACTCAGAGATTACGGAAACCTCAGCAAATATTTTGTCACCCTATCTTGTTGATACTTGGTAGGAAAAAGGTGTATACCCAGTTGCGCTTGGCTGCACAAATTTTGTTCTGCTAGGTTGAAGCATTCTTTTGCAGGATGACTTTGAATATTTAGGTTTTACTACATTTTCCCCCTCTAGGGATACATGCTTTTGAAAATCTAAATCAAACACGGTTTGTGCTAGCTGCTTGAAACTTGACTCACTGAATTGAATTTCTCATTGTGCTCTCTACGCTTCGTTACCGGTTTATGTACCCTAAGCAGAGCAAAGAAAAATAGACTTTCATTTGAACGTGTTTGTATAGCATCCCCAGAACTCAAGAGTTTACTGGACTCTCAGCAAATGTTTTTTCACCCGATCTTGTTGAAACTTGGCAGCAAAAATGAGTATATGGGTTGCACTTGGCAGCCCAAATTTCGTAATCTTATGTTGAAGAGTTCCTTTGCAGGAACACTTTGAATTTTTAGGTTTAACTTCTTTTTTCCCTATGTGAATACATGCATTTGGAATGCTAAATCAAACACAGTTTGTGATACCTGTTTGAAACTTGGCTCACTCATTAGTTCTCAGTGCACTCTCTATGCATTGTCCCCCGCTGAAGTATCCCCAAGAGAGGCAAGGAAAATACGCTTTCTTATGTAAGTGTTTGCAGAGCTTCCACAAAACTCCCAAGTTCACTGGAATTTCAGCGAATATTTTTTCACTTGATCTTGTTGTTCCTAGGTAAGAAAGATGAGTATACCAGTTGCATTTGCCTGCCAAAATTTCGTTCTTCTAAGTTGAAGCATGTGCTTTCAGGAAGACATTGCATTTGGGGGGTTTCTCTTCATTTTAACCTATAGGAATACATGCATTTGGAACTCTAAATCAAACACTGTTTGTGCTAGCTGCTTGAAGCTTGACTCACTCAATTAGTTCCTGGTGTACTCTCTGTGCTTTGTTCCCTGTCTGAAGTGGTCCTAAGTGGAGGCGAGGAAACATACGCTTTCCTTAGAAAGCATTTACAGAGCTTCAACAGAGCTCCAAGTTAACTGGAATCTCTGCAAATATTTACTCACCTGATCTTGATGACCCTTGTCAGGAAAGATGAGTATACCAGTTGCACTTAGCTACCCAAATGTCGTTCTTCTAGGTTGAAAAGTTCGTTTGCAGGAACACTTTGAATTTTTAGGTTTCACTTCACTTTTCCTTATAGGGACGTATGCATTTGGACTTATAAATCAAACACGGTTTATGCTAGCTGCTTGAAACTGAAATCCACTCAACTAGTTCTCAGTGCGATCTCTATGCTTTGTTTTCTGTTGAAGTAACCCTAAGCAGAGGCCAGGGAAAGAATCTTTTCATTGGAAAGCGTTTGCAGTGATTGCACAGAACTTTGAGTTTCCTGGAATCTCAGCAAATATTTTTCACCCTAACTTGTTGTTAACTCGACAGGAAAGATAAGTATACCGGTTGCATTTGCTGCCCAAATTTAGATCTTCTAGGTTGAATAGTTGGTTTGCAGGAATACTTTGAAATTTTAGGTTTCACTTCATTTTCCCCTATAGGGATACATGCCACATGGAACTCTAAATCAAAACACGGTTTTTGCTGTGTGCTTGTAACTTGACTCATTCAACTAGTTCTCAGTGCACTCTCTATGCATTGTACCCTGTTGAAGTAGCCCTAAGCAGAGGCAAGGAAAACACACTTTCTTTGGAAAGTATTCACCGAGCTTCCAAAAAACTCCAGAGATTACGGAAACCTCAGCCAAATATTTTGTCACCCTATCTTGTTGATACTTGGTAGGAAAAAGGTGTATACCAGTTGCGCTTGGCTGCACAAATTTTGTTCTGCTAGGTTGAAGCATTCCTTTGCAGGATGACTTTGAATATTTAGGTTTTACTACATTTTCCCCTCTAGGGATACATGCTTTTGAAAATCTAAATCAAACACGGTTTGTGCTAGCTGCTTGAAACTTGACTCACTGAATGATTCTCATTGTGCTCTCTACGCTTCGTTACCGGTTTATGTACCCCTAAGCAGAGCAAAGAAAAATAGACTTTCATTTGACCCGTGTTTGTAGAGCATCCACAGAACTCAAGAGTTTACTGGACTCTCAGCAAATGTTTTTTCACCCGATCTTGTTGAAACTTGGCAGCAAAAATGAGTATATGGGTTGCACTTGGCAGCCCAAATTTCGTAATCTTATGTTGAAGAGTTCCTTTGCAGGAACACTTTGAATTTTTAGGTTTAACTTCTTTTTTCCCTATGTGAATACATGCAATTGGAATGCTAAATCAAACACAGTTTGTGATACCTGTTTGAAACTTGGCTCACTCAATTAGTTCTCAGTGCACTCTCTATGCATTGTCCCCGCTGAAGTATCCCCAAGCAGAGGCAAGGAAAATACGCTTTCTTATGTAAGTGTTTGCAGAGCTTCCACAAAACTCCCAAGTTCACTGGAATTTCAGCGAATATTTTTTCACTTGATCTTGTTGTTCCTAGGTAAGAAAGATGAGTATACCAGTTGCATTTGCCTGCCAAAATTTTCGTTCTTCTAAGTTGAAGCATGTGCTTTCAGGAAGACATTGCATTTGGGGGGTTTCTCTTCATTTTAACCTATAGGGAATACATGCATTTGGAACTCTAAATCAAACACTGTTTGTGCTAGCTGCCTTGAAGCTTGACTCACTCATTAGTTCCTGGTGTACTCTCTGTGCTTTGTTCCCTGTTGAAGTGGTCCTAAGTGGAGGCGAGGAACATACGCTTTCCTTAGAAAGCATTTACAGAGCTTCAACAGAGCTCCAAGTTAACTGGAATCTCTGCAAATATTTACTCACCTGATCTTGATGACCCTTGTCAGGAAAGATGAGTATACCAGTTGCACTTAGCTACCCAAATGTCGTTCTTCTAGGTTGAAAAGTTCGTTTGCAGGAACACTTTGAATTTTTAGGTTTCACTTCACTTTGCCTTATAGGGACGTATGCATTTGGACTTATAAATCAAACACGGTTTATGCTAGCTGCTTGAAACTGAAACCCACTCAACTAGTTCTCAGTGCGATCTCTATGCTTTGTTTTCTGTTGAAGTAACCCTAAGCAGAGGCCAGGGAAAGAAACTTTCATTGGAAAGCATTTGCAGTGATTGCACAGAACTTTGAGTTTCCTGGAATCTCAGCAAAATATTTTTTCACCTAACTTGTTGTTAACTCGACAGGAAAGATAAGTATACCGGTTGCATTTGGCTGCCCAAATTTAGATCTTCTAGGTTGAATAGTTGGTTTGCAGGAATACTTTGAAATTTTAGGTTTCACTTCATTTTCCCCTATAGGGATACATGCATATGGAACTCTAAATCAAACACGGTTTTGCTGTTGCTTGTAACTTGACTCATTCAACTAGTTCTCAGTGCACTCTCTATGCATTGTTAACTGCTGAAGTAGCCCTAAGCAGAGGCAAGGAAAACACACTTTCTTGGAAAGTATTCACCGAGCTTCCAAAAACTCAGAGATTACGGAAACCTCAGCAAATATTTTGTCACCCTATCTTGTTGATACTTGGTAGGAAAAAGGTGTATACCAGTTGCGCTTGGCTGCACAAATTTTGTTCTGCTAGGTTGAAGCATTCCTTGGCAGGATGACTTTGAATATTTAGGTTTTACTACATTTTCCCCTCTAGGGATACATGCTTTTGGAAAATCTAAATCAAACACGGTTTGTGCTAGCTGCTTGAAACTTGACTCACTGAATGAATTCTCATTGTGCTCTCTACTGCTTCTTACCGGTTTATGTACCCTAAGCAGAGCAAAGAAAAATAGACTTTCATTTGAACGTGTTTGTAGAGCATCCACAGAACTCAAGAGTTTACTGGACTCTCAGCCAATGTTTTTTCACCGATCTTGTTGAAACTTGGCAGCAAAAATGAGTATATGGGTTGCACTTGGCAGCCCAAATTTCGTAATCTTATGTGAAGAGTTCTTTGCAGGAACACTTTGAATTTTAGGTTTAACTTCTTTTTTCCCTATGTGAATACATGCATTTGGAATGCTAAATCAAACACAGTTTGTGATACCTGTTTGAAACTTGGCTCACTCAATTAGTTCTCAGTGCACTCTCTATGCATTGTCCCCCGCTGGAAGTATCCCCAAGCAGAGGCAAGGAAAATACGCTTTCTTATGTAAGTGTTTGCAGAGCTTCCACAAAACTCCCAAGTTTACTGGAATTTCAGCGAATATTTTTTCACTTGATCTTGTTGATCCTAGGTAAGAAGATATACCAGTTTGCATTTGCCTGCCAAAATTTCGTTCTTCTAAGTTGAAGCATGTGCTTTCAGGAAGACATTGCATTTGGGGGGTTTCTCTTCATTTTAACCTATAGGAATACATGCATTTGGAACTCTAAATCAAACACTGTTTGTGCTAGCTGCTTGAAGCTTGACTCACTCAATTAGTTCCTGGTGTACTCTCTGTGCTTTGTTCCCTGTTGAAGTGGTCCTAAGTGGAGGCGAGGAACATATGCTTTCCTTAGAAAGCATTTACAGAGCTTCAACAGAGCTCCAAGTTAACTGGAATCTCTGCAAATATTTACTCACCTGATCTTGATGACCCTTGTCAGGAAAGATGAGTATACCAGTTGCACTTAGCTACCCAAATGTCGTTCTTCTAGGTTGAAAAGTTCGTTTTGCAGGAACACTTTGAATTTTTAGGTTTCACTTCACTTTGCCTTATAGGGACGTATGCATTTGGACTTATAAATCAAACACGGTTTATGCTAGCTGCTTGAAACTGAAACTCACTCAACTAGTTCTCAGTGCGATCTCTAGGCTTTGTTTTCTGTTGAAGTAACCCTAAGCAGAGGCCAGGGAAAGAAACTTTCATTGGAAAAAGCATTTGCAGTGATTGCACAGAACTTTGAGTTTCCTGGAATCTCAGCAAATATTTTTTCACCCTAACTTGTTGTTAACTCGACAGGAAAGATAAGTATACCGGTTGCATTTGGCTGCCCAAATTTAGATCTTCTAGGTTGAATAGTTGGTTTGCAGGAATACTTTGAAATTTTAGGTTTCACTTCATTTTCCCCTATAGGGATACATGCACATGGAACTCTAAATCAAACACGGTTTTTGCTGTGTGCTTGTAACTTGACTCATTCAACTAGTTCTCAGTGCACTCTCTATGCATTGTTCCCTGTTGAAGTAGCCCTAAGCAGAGGCAAGGAAAACACACTTTCTTTGGAAAGTATTCACCGAGCTTCCAAAAAACTCAGAGATTACGGAAACCTCAGCCAATATTTTGTCACCCTATCTTGTTGATACTTGGTAGGAAAAAGGTGTATACCAGTTGCGCTTGGCTGCACAAATTTTGTTCTGCTAGGTTGAAGAATTCCTTGGCAGGATGACTTTGAATATTTAGGTTTTACTACATTTTCCCCTCTAGGGATACATGCTTTTGAAAATCTAAATCAAACACGGTTTGTGCTAGCTGCTTGAAACTTGACTCACCGAATGAATTCTCATTGTGCTCTCTACGCTTCATTACCGGTTTATGTACCCCTAAGCAGAGCAAAGAAAAATAGACTTTCATTTGAACGTGTTTGTAGAGCATCCAGAGAACTCAAGAGTTTACTGGACTCTCAGCAAATGTTTTTTCACCCGATCCTGTTGAAACTTGGCAGCAAAAATGAGTATATGGGTTGCACTTGGCAGCCCAAATTTCGTAATCTTATGTTGAAGAGTTCCTTTGCAGGAACACTTTGAATTTTTAGGTTTAACTTCTTTTTTCCCTATGTGAATACATGCATTTGGAATGCTAAATCAAACACAGTTTGTGATACCTGTTTGAAACTTGGCTCACTCAATTAGTTCTCAGTGCACTCTCTATGCATTGTCCCCCGCTGAAGTATCCCCAAGCAGAGGCAAGGAAAATACGCTTTCTTATGTAAGTGTTTGCAGAGCTTCCACAAAACTCCCAAGTTTACTGGAATTTCAGCGAATATTTTTTCACTTGATCTTGTTGATCCTAGGTAAGAAAGATGAGTATACCAGTTGCATTTGCCTGCCAAAATTTCGTTCTTCTAAGTTGAAGCATGTGCTTTCAGGAAGACATTGCATTTGGGGGGGTTTCTCTTCATTTTAACCTATAGGAATACATGCATTTGGAACTCTAAATCAAACACGGTTTGTGCTAGCTGCTTGAAGCTTGACTCACTCAATTAGTTCCTGGTGTACTCTCTGTGCTTTGTTCCCTGTTGAAGTGGTCCTAAGTGGAGGCGAGGAACATACGCTTTCCTTAGAAAGCATTTACAGAGCTTCAACAGAGCTCCAAGTTAACTGGAATCTCTGCAAATATTTACTCACCTGATCTTGATGACCCTTGTCAGGAAAGATGAGTATACCAGTTGCACTTAGCTACCCAAATGTCGTTCTTCTAGGTTGAAAAGTTCGTTTGCAGGAACACTTTGAATTTTTAGGTTTCACTTCACTTTGCCTTATAGGGACGTATGCATTTGGACTTATAAATCAAACACGGTTTATGCTAGCTGCTTGAAACTGAAACTCACTGAACTAGTTCTCAGTGCGATCTCTAGGCTTTGTTTTCTGTTGAAGTAACCCTAAGCAGAGGCCAGGGAAAGAAACTTTCATTGGAAAAAGCATTTGCAGTGATTGCACAGAACTTTGAGTTTCCTGGAATCTCAGCAAATATTTTTTCACCCTAACTTGTTGTTAACTTGACAGGAAAGATAAGTATACCGGTTGCATTTGGCTGCCCAAATTTAGATCTTCTAGGTTGAATAGTTGGTTTGCAGGAATACTTTGAAATTTTAGGTTTCACTTCATTTTCCCCTATAGGGATACATGCACATGGAACTCTAAATCAAACACGGTTTTTGCTGTGTGCTTGTAACTTGACTCATTCAACTAGTTCTCAGTGCACTCTCTATGCATTGTTCCCTGTTGAAGTAGCCCTAAGCAGAGGCAAGGAAAACACACTTTCTTTGGAAAGTATTCACCGAGCTTCCAAAAAACTCAGAGATTACGGAAACCTCAGCCAATATTTTGTCACCCTATCTTGTTGATACTTGGTAGGAAAAAGGTGTATACCAGTTGCGCTTGGCTGCACAAATTTTGTTCTGCTAGGTTGAAGAATTCCTTGGCAGGATGACTTTGAATATTTAGGTTTTACTACATTTTCCCCTCTAGGGATACATGCTTTTGAAAATCTAAATCAAACACGGTTTGTGCTAGCTGCTTGAAACTTGACTCACCGAATGAATTCTCATTGTGCTCTC
This sequence comes from Marmota flaviventris, assembly GCF_047511675.1. Classification (NCBI taxonomy): domain Eukaryota; kingdom Metazoa; phylum Chordata; class Mammalia; order Rodentia; family Sciuridae; genus Marmota; species Marmota flaviventris. The sequence goes on from NW_027288325.1 coordinate 9,970, forward strand.
TACGCTTCATTACCGGTTTATGTACCCCTAAGCAGAGCAAAGAAAAATAGACTTTCATTTGAACGTGTTTGTAGAGCATCCAGAGAACTCAAGAGTTTACTGGACTCTCAGCAAATGTTTTTTCACCCGATCCTGTTGAAACTTGGCAGCAAAAATGAGTATATGGGTTGCACTTGGCAGCCCAAATTTCGTAATCTTATGTTGAAGAGTTCCTTTGCAGGAACACTTTGAATTTTTAGGTTTAACTTCTTTTTTCCCTATGTGAATACATGCATTTGGAATGCTAAATCAAACACAGTTTGTGATACCTGTTTGAAACTTGGCTCACTCAATTAGTTCTCAGTGCACTCTCTATGCATTGTCCCCCGCTGAAGTATCCCCAAGCAGAGGCAAGGAAAATACGCTTTCTTATGTAAGTGTTTGCAGAGCTTCCACAAAACTCCCAAGTTTACTGGAATTTCAGCGAATATTTTTTCACTTGATCTTGTTGATCCTAGGTAAGAAAGATGAGTATACCAGTTGCATTTGCCTGCCAAAATTTCGTTCTTCTAAGTTGAAGCATGTGCTTTCAGGAAGACATTGCATTTGGGGGGTTTCTCTTCATTTTAACCTATAGGAATACATGCATTTGGAACTCTAAAGCAAACACTGTTTGTGCTAGCTGCTTGAAGCTTGACTCACTCAATTAGTTCCTGGTGTACTCTCTGTGCTTTGTTCCCTGTTGAAGTGGTCCTAAGTGGAGGCGAGGAACATACGCTTTCCTTAGAAAGCATTTACAGAGCTTCAACAGAGCTCCAAGTTAACTGGAATCTCTGCAAATATTTACTCACCTGATCTTGATGACCCTTGTCAGGAAAGATGAGTATACCAGTTGCACTTAGCTACCCAAATGTCGTTCTTCTAGGTTGAAAAGTTCGTTTGCAGGAACACTTTGAATTTTTAGGTTTCACTTCACTTTTCCTTATAGGGACGTATGCATTTGGACTTATAAATCAAACACGGTTTATGCTAGCCGCTTGAAACTGAAACTCACTCAACTAGTTCTCAGTGCGATCTCTATGCTTTGTATTCTGTTGAAGTAACCCTAAGCAGAGGCCAGGAAAAGAAACTTTCATTGGAAAGCATTTGCAGTGATTGCACAGAACTTTGAGTTTCCTGGAATCTCAGCAAATAATTTTTCACCCTAACTTGTTGTTAACGCGACAGGAAAGGTAAGTATACCGGTTGCATTTGGCTGCCCAAATTTAGATCTTCTAGGTTGAATAGTTGGTTTGCAGGAATACTTTGAAATTTTAGGTTTCACTTCATTTTCCCCTATACGGATACATGCACATGGAACTCTAAATCAAACACGGTTTTTGCTGTGTGCTTGTAACTTGACTCATTCAACTAGTTCTCAGTGCACTCTCTATGCATTGTTCCCTGTTGAAGTAGCCCTAAGCAGAGGCAAGGAAAACACACTTTCTTTGGAAAGTATTCACCGAGCTTCCAAAAAACTCAGAGATTACGGAAACCTCAGCCAATATTTTGTCACCCTATCTTGTTGATACTTGGTAGGAAAAAGGTGTATACCAGTTGCGCTTGGCTGCACAAATTTTGTTCTGCTAGGTTGAAGCATTCCTTGGCAGGATGACTTTGAATATTTAGGTTTTACTACATTTTCCCCTGTAGGGATACATGCTTTTGAAAATCTAAATCAAACACGGTTTGTGCTAGCTGCTTGAAACTTGACTCACCGAATGAATTCTCATTGTGCTCTCTACGCTTCATTACCGGTTTATGTACCCCTAAGCAGAGCAAAGAAAAATAGACTTTCATTTGAACGTGTTTGTAGAGCATCCAGAGAACTCAAGAGTTTACTGGACTCTCAGCAAATGTTTTTTCACCCGATCCTGTTGAAACTTGGCAGCAAAAATGAGTATATGGGTTGCACTTGGCAGCCCAAATTTCGTAATCTTATGTTGAAGAGTTCCTTTGCAGGAACACTTTGAATTTTTAGGTTTAACTTCTTTTTTCCCTATGTGAATACATGCATTTGGAATGCTAAATCAAACACAGTTTGTGATACCTGTTTGAAACTTGGCTCACTCAATTAGTTCTCAGTGCACTCTCTATGCATTGTCCCCCGCTGAAGTATCCCAAGCAGAGGCAAGGAAAATACGCTTTCTTATGTAAGTGTTTGCAGAGCTTCCACAAAACTCCCAAGTTTACTGGAATTTCAGCGAATATTTTTTCACTTGATCTTGTTTGATCCTAGGTAAGAAAGATGAGTATACCAGTTGCATTTGCCTGCCAAAATTTCGTTCTTCTAAGTTGAAGCATGTGCTTTCAGGAAGACATTGCATTTGGGGGGGTTTCTCTTCATTTTAACCTATAGGAATACATGCATTTGGAACTCTAAATCAAAACACGGTTTGTGCTAGCTGCTTGAAGCTTGACTCACTCAATTAGTTCCTGGTGTACTCTCTGTGCTTTGTTCCCTGTTGAAGTGGTCCTAAGTGGAGGCGAGGAACATACGCTTTCCTTAGAAAGCATTTACAGAGCTTCAACAGAGCTCCAAGTTAACTGGAATCTCTGCAAATATTTACTCACCTGATCTTGATGACCCTTGTCAGGAAAGATGAGTATACCAGTTGCACTTAGCTACCCAAATGTCGTTCTTCTAGGTTGAAAAGTTCGTTTGCAGGAACACTTTGAATTTTTAGGTTTCACTTCACTTTGCCTTATAGGGACGTATGCATTTGGACTTATAAATCAAACACGGTTTATGCTAGCTGCTTGAAACTGAAACTCACTGAACTAGTTCTCAGTGCGATCTCTAGGCTTTGTTTTCTGTTGAAGTAACCCTAAGCAGAGGCCAGGGAAAGAAACTTTCATTGGAAAAAGCATTTGCAGTGATTGCACAGAACTTTGAGTTTCCTGGAATCTCAGCAAATATTTTTTCACCCTAACTTGTTGTTAACTCGACAGGAAAGATAAGTATACCCGGTTGCATTTGGCTGCCCAAATTTAGATCTTCTAGGTTGAATAGTTGGTTTGCAGGAATACTTTGAAATTTTAGGTTTCACTTCATTTTCCCCTATAGGGATACATGCACATGGAACTCTAAATCAAACACGGTTTTTGCTGTGTGCTTGTAACTTGACTCATTCAACTAGTTCTCAGTGCACTCTCTATGCATTGTTCCCTGTTGAAGTAGCCCTAAGCAGAGGCAAGGAAAACACACTTTCTTTGGAAAGTATTCACCGAGCTTCCAAAAATCTCAGAGATTACGGAAACCTCAGCCAATATTTTGTCACCCTATCTTGTTGATACTTGGTAGGAAAAAGGTGTATACCAGTTGCGCTTGGCTGCACAAATTTTGTTCTGCTAGGTTGAAGAATTCCTTGGCAGGATGACTTTGAATATTTAGGTTTTACTACATTTTCCCCTCTAGGGATACATGCTTTTGAAAATCTAAATCAAACACGGTTTGTGCTAGCTGCTTGAAACTTGACTCACCGAATGAATTCTCATTGTGCTCTCTACGCTTCATTACCGGTTTATGTACCCCTAAGCAGAGCAAAGAAAAATAGACTTTCATTTGAACGTGTTTGTAGAGCATCCAGAGAACTCAAGAGTTTACTGGACTCTCAGCAAATGTTTTTTCACCCGATCCTGTTGAAACTTGGCAGCAAAAATGAGTATATGGGTTGCACTTGGCAGCCCAAATTTCGTAATCTTATGTTGAAGAGTTCCTTTGCAGGAACACTTTGAATTTTTAGGTTTAACTTCTTTTTTCCCTATGTGAATACATGCATTTGGAATGCTAAATCAAACACAGTTTGTGATACCTGTTTGAAACTTGGCTCACTCAATTAGTTCTCAGTGCACTCTCTATGCATTGTCCCCCGCTGAAGTATCCCCAAGCAGAGGCAAGGAAAATACGCTTTCTTATGTAAGTGTTTGCAGAGCTTCCACAAAACTCCCAAGTTTACTGGAATTTCAGCGAATATTTTTTCACTTGATCTTGTTGATCCTAGGTAAGAAAGATGAGTATACCAGTTGCATTTGCCTGCCAAAATTTCGTTCTTCTAAGTTGAAGCATGTGCTTTCAGGAAGACATTGCATTTGGGGGGGTTTCTCTTCATTTTAACCTATAGGAATACATGCATTTGGAACTCTAAAGCAAACACTGTTTGTGCTAGCTGCTTGAAGCTTGACTCACTCAATTAGTTCCTGGTGTACTCTCTGTGCTTTGTTCCCTGTTGAAGTGGTCCTAAGTGGAGGCGAGGAACATACGCTTTCCTTAGAAAGCATTTACAGAGCTTCAACAGAGCTCCAAGTTAACTGGAATCTCTGCAAATATTTACTCACCTGATCTTGATGACCCTTGTCAGGAAAGATGAGTATACCAGTTGCACTTAGCTACCCAAATGTCGTTCTTCTAGGTTGAAAAGTTCGTTTGCAGGAACACTTTGAATTTTTAGGTTTCACTTCACTTTTCCTTATAGGGACGTATGCATTTGGACTTATAAATCAAACACGGTTTATGCTAGCCGCTTGAAACTGAAACTCACTCAACTAGTTCTCAGTGCGATCTCTATGCTTTGTATTCTGTTGAAGTAACCCTAAGCAGAGGCCAGGAAAAGAAACTTTCATTGGAAAGCATTTGCAGTGATTGCACAGAACTTTGAGTTTCCTGGAATCTCAGCAAATAATTTTTCACCCTAACTTGTTGTTAACGCGACAGGAAAGATAAGTATACCGGTTGCATTTGGCTGCCCAAATTTAGATCTTCTAGGTTGAATAGTTGGTTTGCAGGAATACTTTGAAATTTTAGGTTTCACTTCATTTTCCCCTATACGGATACATGCACATGGAACTCTAAATCAAACACGGTTTTTGCTGTGTGCTTGTAACTTGACTCATTCAACTAGTTCTCAGTGCACTCTCTATGCATTGTTCCCTGTTGAAGTAGCCCTAAGCAGAGGCAAGGAAAACACACTTTCTTTGGAAAGTATTCACCGAGCTTCCAAAAAACTCAGAGATTACGGAAACCTCAGCCAATATTTTGTCACCCTATCTTGTTGATACTTGGTAGGAAAAAGGTGTATACCAGTTGCGCTTGGCTGCACAAATTTTGTTCTGCTAGGTTGAAGCATTCCTTGGCAGGATGACTTTGAATATTTAGGTTTTACTACATTTTCCCCTCTAGGGATACATGCTTTTGAAAATCTAAATCAAACACGGTTTGTGCTAGCTGCTTGAAACTTGACTCACTGAATGAATTCTCATTGTGCTCTCTACCCTTCGTTACCGGTTTATGTACCCCTAAGCAGAGCAAAGAAAAATAGACTTTGGTTTGAACGTGTTTGTAGAGCATCCACAGAACTCAAGAGTTTACTGGACTCTCAGCCAATGTTTTTTCACCCGATCTTGTTGAAACTTGGCAGCAAAAATGTGTATATGGGTTGCACTTGGCAGCCCAAATTTCGTAATCTTATGTTGAAGAGTTCCTTTGCAGGAACACTTTAAATTTTTAGGTTTAACTTCTTTTTTCCCTATGTGAATACATGCATTTGGAATGCTAAATCAAACACAGTTTGTGATACCTGTTTGAAACTTGGCTCACTCAATTAGTTCTCAGTGCACTCTCTATGCATTGTCCCCCGCTGAAGTATCCCCAAGCAGAGGCAAGGAAATACGCTTTCTTATGTAAGTGTTTGCAGAGCTTCCACAAAACTCCCAAGTTTACTGGAATTTCAGCGAATATTTTTTCACTTGATCTTGTTGATCCTAGGTAAGAAAGATGAGTATACCAGTTGCATTTGCCTGCCAAAATTTCGTTCTTCTAAGTTGAAGCATGTGCTTTCAGGAAGACATTGCATTTGGGGGGGTTTCTCTTCATTTTAACCTATAGGAATACATGCATTTGGAACTCTAAATCAAACACTGTTTGTGCTAGCTGCTTGAAGCTTGACTCACTCAATTAGTTCCTGGTGTACTCTCTGTGCTTTGTTCCCTGTTGAAGTGGTCCTAAGTGGAGGCGAGGAACATACGCTTTCCTTAGAAAGCATTTACAGAGCTTCAACAGAGCTCCAAGTTAACTGGAATCTCTGCAAATATTTACTCACCTGATCTTGATGACCCTTGTCAGGAAAGATGAGTATACCAGTTGCACTTAGCTACCCAAATGTCGTTCTTCTAGGTTGAAAAGTTCGTTTGCAGGAACACTTTGAATTTTTAGGTTTCACTTCACTTTGCCTTATAGGGACGTATGCATTTGGACTTATAAATCAAACACGGTTTATGCTAGCTGCTTGAAACTGAAACTCACTCAACTAGTTCTCAGTGCGATCTCTAGGCTTTGTTTTCTGTTGAAGTAACCCTAAGCAGAGGCCAGGGAAAGAAACTTTCATTGGAAAAAGCATTTGCAGTGATTGCACAGAACTTTGAGTTTCCTGGAATCTCAGCAAATATTTTTTCACCCTAACTTGTTGTTAACTCGACAGGAAAGATAAGTATACCGGTTGCATTTGGCTGCCCAAATTTAGATCTTCTAGGTTGAATAGTTGGTTTGCAGGAATACTTTGAAATTTTAGGTTTCACTTCATTTTCCCCTATAGGGATACATGCACATGGAACTCTAAATCAAACACGGTTTTTGCTGTGTGCTTGTAACTTGACTCATTCAACTAGTTCTCAGTGCACTCTCTATGCATTGTTCCCTGTTGAAGTAGCCCTAAGCAGAGGCAAGGAAAACACACTTTCTTTGGAAAGTATTCACCGAGCTTCCAAAAAACTCAGAGATTACGGAAACCTCAGCCAATATTTTGTCACCCTATCTTGTTGATACTTGGTAGGAAAAAGGTGTATACCAGTTGCGCTTGGCTGCACAAATTTGTTCTGCTAGGTTGAAGAATTCCTTGGCAGGATGACTTTGAATATTTAGGTTTTACTACATTTTCCCCTCTAGGGATACATGCTTTTGAAAATCTAAATCAAACACGGTTTGTGCTAGCTGCTTGAAACTTGACTCACCGAATGAATTCTCATTGTGCTCTCTATGCTTCATTACCGGTTTATGTACCCCTAAGCAGAGCAAAGAAGAATAGACTTTCATTTGAACGTGCTTGTAGAGCATCCAGAGAACTCAAGAGTTTACTGGACTCTCAGCAAATGTTTTTTCACCCGATCCTGTTGAAACTTGGCAGGAAAAATGAGTATATGGGTTGCACTTGGAAGCCCAAATTTCGTAATCTTATGTTGAAGAGTTCCTTTGCAGGAACACTTTGAATTTTTAGGTTTAACTTCTTTGTTCCCTATGTGAATACATGCATTTGGAATGCTAAATCAAACACAGTTTGTGATACCTGTTTGAAACTTGGCTCACTCAATTAGTTCTCAGTGCACTCTCTATGCATTGTCCCCCGCTGAAGTATCCCCAAGCAGAGGCAAGGAAAATATGCTTTCTTATGTAAGTGTTTGCAGAGCTTCCACAAAACTCCCAAGTTTACTGGAATTTCAGCGAATATTTTTTCACTTGATCTTGTTGATCCTAGGTAAGAAAGATGAGTATACCAGTTGCATTTGCCTGCCAAAATTTCGTTCTTCTAAGTTGAAGCATGTGCTTTCAGGAAGACATTGCATTTGGGGGGTTTCTCTTCATTTTAACCTATAGGAATACATGCATTTGGAACTCTAAATCAAACACTGTTTGTGCTAGCTGCTTGAAACTTGACTCACTGAATGAATTCTCATTGTGCTCTCTACGCTTTGTTACCGGTTTATGTACCCCTAAGCAGAGCAAAGAAAAATAGACTTTCGTTTGAACGTGTTTGTAGAGCATCCCCAGAACTCAAGAGTTTACTGGACTCTCAGCAAATGTTTTTTCACCCGATCTTGCTGAAACTTGGCAGCAAAAATGAGTATATGGGTTGCACTTGGCAGCCCAAATTTCGTAATCTTATGTTGAAGAGTTCCTTTGCAGGAACACTTTGAATTTTTAGGTTTAACTTCTTTTTTCCCTATGTGAATACATGCATTTGGAATGCTAAATCAAACACAGTTTGTGATACCTGTTTGAAACTTGGCTCACTCAATTAGTTCTCAGTGCACTCTCTATGCATTGTCCCCCGCTGAAGTATCCCCAAGCAGAGGCAAGGAAAATACGCTTTCTTATGTAAGTGTTTGCAGAGCTTCCACAAAACTCCCAAGTTTACTGGAATTTCAGCGAATATTTTTTCACTTGATCTTGTTGATCCTAGGTAAGAAAGATGAGTATACCAGTTGCATTTGCCTGCCAAAATTTCGTTCTTCTAAGTTGAAGCATGTGCTTTCAGGAAGACATTGCATTTGGGGGGGTTTCTCTTCATTTTAACCTATAGGAATACATGCATTTGGAACTCTAAATCAAACACTGTTTGTGCTAGCTGCTTGAAGCTTGACTCACTTAATTAGTTCCTGGTGTACTCTCTGTGCTTTGTTCCCTGTTGAAGTGGTCCTAAGTGGAGGCGAGGAACATACGCTTTCCTTAGAAAGCATTTACAGAGCTTCAACAGAGCTCCAAGTTAACTGGAATCTCTGCAAATATTTACTCACCTGATCTTGATGACCCTTGTCAGGAAAGATGAGTATACCAGTTGCACTTAGCTACCCAAATGTCGTTCTTCTAGGTTGAAAAGTTCGTTTGCAGGAACACTTTGAATTTTTAGGTTTCACTTCACTTTGCCTTATAGGGACGTATGCATTTGGACTTATAAATCAAACACGGTTTATGCTAGCTGCTTGAAACTGAAACTCACTCAACTAGTTCTCAGTGCGATCTCTAGGCTTTGTTTTCTGTTGAAGTAACCCTAAGCAGAGGCCAGGGAAAGAAACTTTCATTGGAAAAAGCATTTGCAGTGATTGCACAGAACTTTGAGTTTCCTGGAATCTCAGCAAATATTTTTTCACCCTAACTTGTTGTTAACTCGACAGGAAAGATAAGTATACCGGTTGCATTTGGCTGCCCAAATTTAGATCTTCTAGGTTGAATAGTTGGTTTGCAGGAATACTTTGAAATTTTAGGTTTCACTTCATTTTCCCCCATAGGGATACATGCACATGGAACTCTAAATCAAACACGGTTTTTGCTGTGTGCTTGTAACTTGACTCATTCAACTAGTTCTCAGTGCACTCTCTATGCATTGTTCCCTGTTGAAGTAGCCCTAAGCAGAGGCAAGGAAAACACACTTTCTTTGGAAAGTATTCACCGAGCTTCCAAAAAACTCAGAGATTACGGAAACCTCAGCCAATATTTTGTCACCCTATCTTGTTGATACTTGGTAGGAAAAAGGTGTATACCAGTTGCGCTTGGCTGCACACATTTTGTTCTGCTAGGTTGAAGCATTCCTTTGCAGGATGACTTTGAATATTTAGGTTTTACTACATTTTCCCTTCTAGGGATACATGCTTTTGAAAATCTAAATCAAACACGGTTTGTGCTAGCTGCTTGAAACTTGACTCACTGAATGAATTCTCATTGTGCTCTCTACGCTTCGTTACCGGTTTATGTACCCCTAAGCAGAGCAAAGAAAAATAGACTTTCGTTTGAACGTGTTTGTAGAGCATCCACAGAACTCAAGAGTTTACTGGACTCTCAGCCAATGTTTTTTCACCCGATCTTGTTGAAACTTGGCAGCAAAAATGTGTATATGGGTTGCACTTGGCAGCCCAAATTTTGTAATCTTATGTTGAAGAGTTCCTTTGCAGGAACACTTTGAATTTTTAGGTTTAACTTCTTTTTTCCCTATGTGAATACATGCATTTGGAATGCTAAATCAAACACAGTTTGTGATACCTGTTTGAAACTTGGCTCACTCAATTAGTTCTCAGTGCACTCTCTATGCATTGTCCCCCGCTGAAGTATCCCCAAGCAGAGGCAAGGAAAATACGCTTTCTTATGTAAGTGTTTGCAGAGCTTCCACAAAACTCCCAAGTTTACTGGAATTTCAGCGAATATTTTTTCACTTGATCTTGTTGATCCTTGGTAAGAAAGATGAGTATACCAGTTGCATTTGCCTGCCAAAATTTCGTTCTTCTAAGTTGAAGCATGTGCTTTCAGGAAGACATTGCATTTGGGGGGGTTTCTCTTCATTTTAACCTATAGGAATACATGCATTTGGAACTCTAAATCAAACACTGTTTGTGCTAGCTGCTTGAAGCTTGACTCACTCAATTAGTTCCTGGTGTACTCTCTGTGCTTTGTTCCCTGTTGAAGTGGTCCTAAGTGGAGGCGAGGAACATACGCTTTCCTTAGAAAGCATTTACAGAGCTTCAACAGAGCTCCAAGTTAACTGGAATCTCTGCAAATATTTACTCACCTGATCTTGATGACCCTTGTCAGAAAGATGAGTATACCAGTTGCACTTAGCTACCCAAATGTCGTTCTTCTAGGTTGAAAAGTTCGTTTGCAGGAACACTTTGAATTTTTAGGTTTCACTTCACTTTGCCTTATAGGGACGTATGCATTTGGACTTATAAATCAAACACGGTTTATGCTAGCTGCTTGAAACTGAAACTCACTCAACTAGTTCTCAGTGCGATCTCTAGGCTTTGTTTTCTGTTGAAGTAACCCTAAGCAGAGGCCAGGGAAAGAAACTTTCATTGGAAAAAGCATTTGCAGTGATTGCACAGAACTTTGAGTTTCCTGGAATCTCAGCAAATATTTTTTCACCCTAACTTGTTGTTAACTCGACAGGAAAGATAAGTATACCGGTTGCATTTGGCTGCCCAAATTTAGATCTTCTAGGTTGAATAGTTGGTTTGCAGGAATACTTTGAAATTTTAGGTTTCACTTCATTTTCCCCTATAGGGATACATGCACATGGAACTCTAAATCAAACACGGTTTTTGCTGTGTGCTTGTAACTTGACTCATTCAACTAGTTCTCAGTGCACTCTCTATGCATTGTTCCCTGTTGAAGTAGCCCTAAGCAGAGGCAAGGAAAACACACTTTCTTTGGAAAGTATTCACCGAGCTTCCAAAAAACTCAGAGATTACGGAAACCTCAGCCAATATTTTGTCACCCTATCTTGTTGATACTTGGTAGGAAAAAGGTGTATACCAGTTGCGCTTGGCTGCACAAATTTTGTTCTGCTAGGTTGAAGAATTCCTTGGCAGGATGACTTTGAATATTTAGGTTTTACTACATTTTCCCCTCTAGGGATACATGCTTTTGAAAATCTAAATCAAACACGGTTTGTGCTAGCTGCTTGAAACTTGACTCACCGAATGAATTCTCATTGTGCTCTCTACGCTTCATTACCGGTTTATGTACCCCTAAGCAGAGCAAAGAAAAATAGACTTTCATTTGAACGTGTTTGTAGAGCATCCAGAGAACTCAAGAGTTTACTGGACTCTCAGCAAATGTTTTTTCACCCGATCCTGTTGAAACTTGGCAGCAAAAATGAGTATATGGGTTGCACTTGGCAGCCCAAATTTCGTAATCTTATGTTGAAGAGTTCCTTTGCAGGAACACTTTGAATTTTTAGGTTTAACTTCTTTTTTCCCTATGTGAATACATGCATTTGGAATGCTAAATCAAACACAGTTTGTGATACCTGTTTGAAACTTGGCTCACTCAATTAGTTCTCAGTGCACTCTCTATGCATTGTCCCCCGCTGAAGTATCCCCAAGCAGAGGCAAGGAAAATACGCTTTCTTATGTAAGTGTTTGCAGAGCTTCCACAAAACTCCCAAGTTTACTGGAATTTCAGCGAATATTTTTTCACTTGATCTTGTTGATCCTAGGTAAGAAAGATGAGTATACCAGTTGCATTTGCCTGCCAAAATTTCGTTCTTCTAAGTTGAAGCATGTGCTTTCAGGAAGACATTGCATTTGGGGTGGTTTCTCTTCATTTTAACCTATAGGAATACATGCATTTGGAACTCTAAAGCAAACACTGTTTGTGCTAGCTGCTTGAAGCTTGACTCACTCAATTAGTTCCTGGTGTACTCTCTGTGCTTTGTTCCCTGTTGAAGTGGTCCTAAGTGGAGGCGAGGAACATACGCTTTCCTTAGAAAGCATTTACAGAGCTTCAACAGAGCTCCAAGTTAACTGGAATCTCTGCAAATATTTACTCACCTGATCTTGATGACCCTTGTCAGGAAAGATGAGTATACCAGTTGCACTTAGCTACCCAAATGTCGTTCTTCTAGGTTGAAAAGTTCGTTTGCAGGAACACTTTGAATTTTTAGGTTTCACTTCACTTTTCCTTATAGGGACGTATGCATTTGGACTTATAAATCAAACACGGTTTATGCTAGCCGCTTGAAACTGAAACTCACTCAACTAGTTCTCAGTGCGATCTCTAGGCTTTGTATTCTGTTGAAGTAACCCTAAGCAGAGGCCAGGAAAAGAAACTTTCATTGGAAAGCATTTGCAGTGATTGCACAGAACTTTGAGTTTCCTGGAATCTCAGCAAATAATTTTTCACCCTAACTTGTTGTTAACGCGACAGGAAAGATAAGTATACCGGTTGCATTTGGCTGCCCAAATTTAGATCTTCTAGGTTGAATAGTTGGTTTGCAGGAATACTTTGAAATTTTAGGTTTCACTTCATTTTCCCCTATAGGGATACATGCACATGGAACTCTAAATCAAACACGGTTTTTGCTGTGTGCTTGTAACTTGACTCATTCAACTAGTTCTCAGTGCACTCTCTATGCATTGTTCCCTGTTGAAGTAGCCCTAAGCAGAGGCAAGGAAAACACACTTTCTTTGGAAAGTATTCACCGAGCTTCCAAAAAACTCAGAGATTACGGAAACCTCAGCCAATATTTTGTCACCCTATCTTGTTGATACTTGGTAGGAAAAAGGTGTATACCAGTTGCGCTTGGCTGCACAAATTTTGTTCTGCTAGGTTGAAGCATTCCTTGGCAGGATGACTTTGAATATTTAGGTTTTACTACATTTTCCCCTCTAGGGATACATGCTTTTGAAAATCTAAATCAAACACGGTTTGTGCTAGCTGCTTGAAACTTGACTCACTGAATGAATTCTCATTGTGCTCTCTACGCTTCGTTACCGGTTTATGTACCCCTAAGCAGAGCAAAGAAAAATAGACTTTCGTTTGAACGTGTTTGTAGAGCATCCACAGAACTCAAGAGTTTACTGGACTCTCAGCCAATGTTTTTTCACCCGATCTTGTTGAAACTTGGCAGCAAAAATGTGTATATGGGTTGCACTTGGCAGCCCAAATTTCGTAATCTTATGTTGAAGAGTTCCTTTGCAGGAACACTTTAAATTTTTAGGTTTAACTTCTTTTTTCCCTATGTGAATACATGCATTTGGAATGCTAAATCAAACACAGTTTGTGATACCTGTTTGAAACTTGGCTCACTCAATTAGTTCTCAGTGCACTCTCTATGCATTGTCCCCCGCTGAAGTATCCCCAAGCAGAGGCAAGGAAAATACGCTTTCTTATGTAAGTGTTTGCAGAGCTTCCACAAAACTCCCAAGTTTACTGGAATTTCAGCGAATATTTTTTCACTTGATCTTGTTGATCCTAGGTAAGAAAGATGAGTATACCAGTTGCATTTGCCTGCCAAAATTTCGTTCTTCTAAGTTGAAGCATGTGCTTTCAGGAAGACATTGCATTTGGGGGGGTTTCTCTTCATTTTAACCTATAGGAATACATGCATTTGGAACTCTAAATCAAACACTGTTTGTGCTAGCTGCTTGAAGCTTGACTCACTCAATTAGTTCCTGGTGTACTCTCTGTGCTTTGTTCCCTGTTGAAGTGGTCCTAAGTGGAGGCGAGGAACATACGCTTTCCTTAGAAAGCATTTACAGAGCTTCAACAGAGCTCCAAGTTAACTGGAATCTCTGCAAATATTTACTCACCTGATCTTGATGACCCTTGTCAGGAAAGATGAGTATACCAGTTGCACTTAGCTACCCAAATGTCGTTCTTCTAGGTTGAAAAGTTCGTTTGCAGGAACACTTTGAATTTTTAGGTTTCACTTCACTTTGCCTTATAGGGACGTATGCATTTGGACTTATAAATCAAACACGGTTTATGCTAGCTGCTTGAAACTGAAACTCACTCAACTAGTTCTCAGTGCGATCTCTAGGCTTTGTTTTCTGTTGAAGTAACCCTAAGCAGAGGCCAGGGAAAGAAACTTTCATTGGAAAAAGCATTTGCAGTGATTGCACAGAACTTTGAGTTTCCTGGAATCTCAGCAAATATTTTTTCACCCTAACTTGTTGTTAACTCGACAGGAAAGATAAGTATACCGGTTGCATTTGGCTGCCCAAATTTAGATCTTCTAGGTTGAATAGTTGGTTTGCAGGAATACTTTGAAATTTTAGGTTTCACTTCATTTTCCCCTATAGGGATACATGCACATGGAACTCTAAATCAAACACGGTTTTTGCTGTGTGCTTGTAACTTGACTCATTCAACTAGTTCTCAGTGCACTCTCTATGCATTGTTCCCTGTTGAAGTAGCCCTAAGCAGAGGCAAGGAAAACACACTTTCTTTGGAAAGTATTCACCGAGCTTCCAAAAAACTCAGAGATTACGGAAACCTCAGCCAATATTTTGTCACCCTATCTTGTTGATACTTGGTAGGAAAAAGGTGTATACCAGTTGCGCTTGGCTGCACAAATTTTGTTCTGCTAGGTTGAAGAATTCCTTGGCAGGATGACTTTGAATATTTAGGTTTTACTACATTTTCCCCTGTAGGGATACATGCTTTCGAAAATCTAAATCAAACACGGTTTGTGCTAGCTGCTTGAAACTTGACTCACCGAATGAATTCTCATTGTGCTCTCTACGCTTCATTACCGGTTTAAGTACCCCTAAGCAGAGCAAAGAAGAATAGACTTTCATTTGAACGTGTTTGTAGAGCATCCAGAGAACTCAAGAGTTTACTGGACTCTCAGCAAATGTTTTTTCACCCGATCCTGTTGAAACTTGGCAGCAAAAATGAGTATATGGGTTGCACTTGGAAGCCCAAATTTCGTAATCTTATGTTGAAGAGTTCCTTTGCAGGAACACTTTGAATTTTTAGGTTTAACTTCTTTGTTCCCTATGTGAATACATGCATTTGGAATGCTAAATCAAACACAGTTTGTGATACCTGTTTGAAACTTGGCTCACTCAATTAGTTCTCAGTGCACTCTCTATGCATTGTCCCCCGCTGAAGTATCCCCAAGCAGAGGCAAGGAAAATATGCTTTCTTATGTAAGTGTTTGCAGAGCTTCCACAAAACTCCCAAGTTTACTGGAATTTCAGCGAATATTTTTTCACTTGATCTTGTTGATCCTAGGTAAGAAAGATGAGTATACCAGTTGCATTTGCCTGCCAAAATTTCGTTCTTCTAAGTTGAAGCATGTGCTTTCAGGAAGACATTGCATTTGGGGGGGTTTCTCTTCATTTTAACCTATAGGAATACATGCATTTGGAACTCTAAATCAAACACAGTTTGTGCTAGCTGCTTGAAACTTGACTCACTGAATGAATTCTCATTGTGTTCTCTATGCTTTGTTACCGGTTTATGTACCCCTAAGCAGAGCAAAGAAAAATAGACTTTCGTTTGAACGTGTTTGTAGAGCATCCACAGAACTCAAGAGTTTACTGGACTCTCAGCCAATGTTTTTTCACCCGATCTTGCTGAAACTTGGCAGCAAAAATGAGTATATGGGTTGCACTTGGCAGCCCAAATTTCGTAATCTTATGTTGAAGAGTTCCTTTGCAGGAACACTTTGAATTTTTAGGTTTAACTTCTTTTTTCCCTATGTGAATACATGCATTTGGAATGCTAAATCAAACACAGTTTGTGATACCTGTTTGAAACTTGGCTCACTCAATTAGTTCTCAGTGCACTCTCTATGCATTGTCCCCCGCTGAAGTATCCCCAAGCAGAGGCAAGGAAAATACGCTTTCTTATGTAAGTGTTTGCAGAGCTTCCACAAAACTCCCAAGTTTACTGGAATTTCAGCGAATATTTTTTCACTTGATCTTGTTGATCCTAGGTAAGAAAGATGAGTATACCAGTTGCATTTGCCTGCCAAAATTTCGTTCTTCTAAGTTGAAGCATGTGCTTTCAGGAAGACATTGCATTTGGGGGGGTTTCTCTTCATTTTAACCTATAGGAATACATGCATTTGGAACTCTAAATCAAACACTGTTTGTGCTAGCTGCTTGAAGCTTGACTCACTTAATTAGTTCCTGGTGTACTCTCTGTGCTTTGTTCCCTGTTGAAGTGGTCCTAAGTGGAGGCGAGGAACATACGCTTTCCTTAGAAAGCATTTACAGAGCTTCAACAGAGCTCCAAGTTAACTGGAATCTCTGCAAATATTTACTCACCTGATCTTGATGACCCTTGTCAGGAAAGATGAGTATACCAGTTGCACTTAGCTACCCAAATGTCGTTCTTCTAGGTTGAAAAGTTCGTTTGCAGGAACACTTTGAATTTTTAGGTTTCACTTCACTTTGCCTTATAGGGACGTATGCATTTGGACTTATAAATCAAACACGGTTTATGCTAGCTGCTTGAAACTGAAACTCACTCAACTAGTTCTCAGTGCGATCTCTAGGCTTTGTTTTCTGTTGAAGTAACCCTAAGCAGAGGCCAGGGAAAGAAACTTTCATTGGAAAAAGCATTTGCAGTGATTGCACAGAACTTTGAGTTTCCTGGAATCTCAGCAAATATTTTTTCACCCTAACTTGTTGTTAACTCGACAGGAAAGATAAGTATACCGGTTGCATTTGGCTGCCCAAATTTAGATCTTCTAGGTTGAATAGTTGGTTTGCAGGAATACTTTGAAATTTTAGGTTTCACTTCATTTTCCCCTATAGGGATACATGCACATGGAACTCTAAATCAAACACGGTTTTTGCTGTGTGCTTGTAACTTGAATCATTCAACTAGTTCTCAGTGCACTCTCTATGCATTGTTCCCTGTTGAAGTAGCCCTAAGCAGAGGCAAGGAAAACACACTTTCTTTGGAAAGTATTCACCGAGCTTCCAAAAAACTCAGAGATTACGGAAACCTCAGCCAATATTTTGTCACCCTATCTTGTTGATACTTGGTAGGAAAAAGGTGTATACCAGTTGCGCTTGGCTGCACACATTTTGTTCTGCTAGGTTGAAGCATTCCTTTGCAGGATGACTTTGAATATTTAGGTTTTACTACATTTTCCCTTCTAGGGATACATGCTTTTGAAAATCTAAATCAAACACGGTTTGTGCTAGCTGCTTGAAACTTGACTCACTGAATGAATTCTCATTGTGCTCTCTACGCTTCGTTACCGGTTTATGTACCCCTAAGCAGAGCAAAGAAAAATAGACTTTCGTTTGAACGTGTTTGTAGAGCATCCACAGAACTCAAGAGTTTACTGGACTCTCAGCCAATGTTTTTTCACCCGATCTTGTTGAAACTTGGCAGCAAAAATGTGTATATGGGTTGCACTTGGCAGCCCAAATTTTGTAATCTTATGTTGAAGAGTTCCTTTGCAGGAACACTTTGAATTTTTAGGTTTAACTTCTTTTTTCCCTATGTGAATACATGCATTTGGAATGCTAAATCAAACACAGTTTGTGATACCTGTTTGAAACTTGGCTCACTCAATTAGTTCTCAGTGCACTCTCTTTGCATTGTCCCCCGCTGAAGTATCCCCAAGCAGAGGCAAGGAAAATACGCTTTCTTATGTAAGTGTTTGCAGAGCTTCCACAAAACTCCCAAGTTTACTGGAATTTCAGCGAATATTTTTTCACTTGATCTTGTTGATCCTAGGTAAGAAAGATGAGTATACCAGTTGCATTTGCCTGCCAAAATTTCGTTCTTCTAAGTTGAAGCATGTGCTTTCAGGAAGACATTGCATTTAGGGGGGTTTCTCTTCATTTTAACCTATAGGAATACATGCATTTGGAACTCTAAATCAAACACTGTTTGTGCTAGCTGCTTGAAGCTTGACTCACTCAATTAGTTCCTGGTGTACTCTCTGTGCTTTGTTCCCTGTTGAAGTGGTCCTAAGTGGAGGCGAGGAACATACGCTTTCCTTAGAAAGCATTTACAGAGCTTCAACAGAGCTCCAAGTTAACTGGAATCTCTGCAAATATTTACTCACCTGATCTTGATGACCCTTGTCAGGAAAGATGAGTATAGCAGTTGCACTTAGCTACCCAAATGTCGTTCTTCTAGGTTGAAAAGTTCGTTTGCAGGAACACTTTGAATTTTTAGGTTTCACTTCACTTTGCCTTATAGGGACGTATGCATTTGGACTTATAAATCAAACACGGTTTATGCTAGCTGCTTGAAACTGAAACTCACTCAACTAGTTCTCAGTGCGATCTCTAGGCTTTGTTTTCTGTTGAAGTAACCCTAAGCAGAGGCCAGGGAAAGAAACTTTCATTGGAAAAAGCATTTGCAGTGATTGCACTGAACTTTGAGTTTCCTGGAATCTCAGCAAATATTTTTTCACCCTAACTTGTTGTTAACTCGACAGGAAAGATAAGTATACCGGTTGCATTTGGCTGCCCAAATTTAGATCTTCTAGGTTGAATAGTTGGTTTGCAGGAATACTTTGAAATTTTAGGTTTCACTTCATTTTCCCCTATAGGGATACATGCACATGGAACTCTAAATCAAACACGGTTTTTGCTGTGTGCTTGTAACTTGACTCATTCAACTAGTTCTCAGTGCACTCTCTATGCATTGTTCCCTGTTGAAGTAGCCCTAAGCAGAGGCAAGGAAAACACACTTTCTTTGGAAAGTATTCACCGAGCTTCCAAAAAACTCAGAGATTACGGAAACCTCAGCCAATATTTTGTCACCCTATCTTGTTGATACTTGGTAGGAAAAAGGTGTATACCAGTTGCGCTTGGCTGCACAAATTTTGTTCTGCTAGGTTGAAGAATTCCTTGGCAGGATGACTTTGAATATTTAGGTTTTACTACATTTTCCCCTCTAGGGATACATGCTTTTGAAAATCTAAATCAAACACGGTTTGTGCTAGCTGCTTGAAACTTGACTCACCGAATGAATTCTCATTGTGCTCTCTACGCTTCATTACCGGTTTATGTACCCCTAAGCAGAGCAAAGAAGAATAGACTTTCATTTGAACGTGTTTGTAGAGCATCCAGAGAACTCAAGAGTTTACTGGACTCTCAGCAAATGTTTTTTCACCCGATCCTGTTGAAACTTGGCAGCAAAAATGAGTATATGGGTTGCACTTGGAAGCCCAAATTTCGTAATCTTATGTTGAAGAGTTCCTTTGCAGGAACACTTTGAATTTTTAGGTTTAACTTCTTTGTTCCATATGTGAATACATGCATTTGGAATGCTAAATCAAACACAGTTTGTGATACCTGTTTGAAACTTGGCTCACTCAATTAGTTCTCAGTGCACTCTCTATGCATTGTCCCCCGCTGAAGTATCCCCAAGCAGAGGCAAGGAAAATATGCTTTTTTATGTAAGTGTTTGCAGAGCTTCCACAAAACTCCCAAGTTTACTGGAATTTCAGCGAATATTTTTTCACTTGATCTTGTTGATCCTAGGTAAGAAAGATGAGTATACCAGTTGCATTTGCCTGCCAAAATTTCGTTCTTCTAAGTTGAAGCATGTGCTTTCAGGAAGACATTGCATTTGGGGGGGTTTCTCTTCATTTTAACCTATAGGAATACATGCATTTGGAACTCTAAATCAAACACAGTTTGTGCTAGCTGCTTGAAACTTGACTCACTGAATGAATTCTCATTGTGCTCTCTACGCTTTGTTACCGGTTTATGTACCCCTAAGCAGAGCAAAGAAAAATAGACTTTCGTTTGAACGTGTTTGTAGAGCATCCACAGAACTCAAGAGTTTACTGGACTCTCAGCCAATGTTTTTTCACCCGATCTTGCTGAAACTTGGCAGCAAAAATGAGTATATGGGTTGCACTTGGCAGCCCAAATTTCGTAATCTTATGTTGAAGAGTTCCTTTGCAGGAACACTTTGAATTTTTAGGTTTAACTTCTTTTTTCCCTATGTGAATACATGCATTTGGAATGCTAAATCAAACACAGTTTGTGATACCTGTTTGAAACTTGGCTCACTCAATTAGTTCTCAGTGCACTCTCTATGCATTGTCCCCCGCTGAAGTATCCCCAAGCAGAGGCAAGGAAAATACGCTTTCTTATGTAAGTGTTTGCAGAGCTTCCACAAAACTCCCAAGTTTACTGGAATTTCAGCGAATATTTTTTCACTTGATCTTGTTGATCCTAGGTAAGAAAGATGAGTATACCAGTTGCATTTGCCTGCCAAAATTTCGTTCTTCTAAGTTGAAGCATGTGCTTTCAGGAAGACATTGCATTTGGGGGGGTTTCTCTTCATTTTAACCTATAGGAATACATGCATTTGGAACTCTAAATCAAACACAGTTTGTGCTAGCTGCTTGAAACTTGACTCACTGAATGAATTCTCATTGTGCTCTCTACGCTTTGTTACCGGTTTATGTACCCCTAAGCAGAGCAAAGAAAAATAGACTTTCGTTTGAACGTGTTTGTAGAGCATCCACAGAACTCAAGAGTTTACTGGACTCTCAGCCAATGTTTTTTCACCCGATCTTGCTGAAACTTGGCAGCAAAAATGAGTATATGGGTTGCACTTGGCAGCCCAAATTTCGTAATCTTATGTTGAAGAGTTCCTTTGCAGGAACACTTTGAATTTTTAGGTTTAACTTCTTTTTTCCCTATGTGAATACATGCATTTGGAATGCTAAATCAAACACAGTTTGTGATACCTGTTTGAAACTTGGCTCACTCAATTAGTTCTCAGTGCACTCTCTATGCATTGTCCCCCGCTGAAGTATCCCCAAGCAGAGGCAAGGAAAATACGCTTTCTTATGTAAGTGTTTGCAGAGCTTCCACAAAACTCCCAAGTTTACTGGAATTTCAGCGAATATTTTTTCACTTGATCTTGTTGATCCTAGGTAAGAAAGATGAGTATACCAGTTGCATTTGCCTGCCAAAATTTCGTTCTTCTAAGTTGAAGCATGTGCTTTCAGGAAGACATTGCATTTGGGGGGGTTTCTCTTCATTTTAACCTATAGGAATACATGCATTTGGAACTCTAAATCAAACACTGTTTGTGCTAGCTGCTTGAAGCTTGACTCACTTAATTAGTTCCTGGTGTACTCTCTGTGCTTTGTTCCCTGTTGAAGTGGTCCTAAGTGGAGGCGAGGAACATACGCTTTCCTTAGAAAGCATTTACAGAGCTTCAACAGAGCTCCAAGTTAACTGGAATCTCTGCAAATATTTACTCACCTGATCTTGATGACCCTTGTCAGGAAAGATGAGTATACCAGTTGCACTTAGCTACCCAAATGTCGTTCTTCTAGGTTGAAAAGTTCGTTTGCAGGAACACTTTGAATTTTTAGGTTTCACTTCACTTTGCCTTATAGGGACGTATGCA
This sequence comes from Marmota flaviventris, assembly GCF_047511675.1. NCBI lineage: Eukaryota > Metazoa > Chordata > Mammalia > Rodentia > Sciuridae > Marmota > Marmota flaviventris. Next base: position 31,394 of record NW_027288325.1, read on the forward strand.
TTTGGACTTATAAATCAAACACGGTTTATGCTAGCTGCTTGAAACTGAAACTCACTCAACTAGTTCTCAGTGCGATCTCTAGGCTTTGTTTTCTGTTGAAGTAACCCTAAGCAGAGGCCAGGGAAAGAAACTTTCATTGGAAAAAGCATTTGCAGTGATTGCACAGAACTTTGAGTTTCCTGGAATCTCAGCAAATATTTTTTCACCCTAACTTGTTGTTAACTCGACAGGAAAGATAAGTATACCGGTTGCATTTGGCTGCCCAAATTTAGATCTTCTAGGTTGAATAGTTGGTTTGCAGGAATACTTTGAAATTTTAGGTTTCACTTCATTTTCCCCTATAGGGATACATGCACATGGAACTCTAAATCAAACACGGTTTTTGCTGTGTGCTTGTAACTTGACTCATTCAACTAGTTCTCAGTGCACTCTCTATGCATTGTTCCCTGTTGAAGTAGCCCTAAGCAGAGGCAAGGAAAACACACTTTCTTTGGAAAGTATTCACCGAGCTTCCAAAAAACTCAGAGATTACGGAAACCTCAGCCAATATTTTGTCACCCTATCTTGTTGATACTTGGTAGGAAAAAGGTGTATACCAGTTGCGCTTGGCTGCACAAATTTTGTTCTGCTAGGTTGAAGCATTCCTTTGCAGGATGACTTTGAATATTTAGGTTTTACTACATTTTCCCTTCTAGGGATACATGCTTTTGAAAATCTAAATCAAACACGGTTTGTGCTAGCTGCTTGAAACTTGACTCACTGAATGAATTCTCATTGTGCTCTCTACCCTTCGTTACCGGTTTATGTACCCCTAAGCAGAGCAAAGAAAAATAGACTTTCGTTTGAACGTGTTTGTAGAGCATCCACAGAACTCAAGAGTTTACTGGACTCTCAGCCAATGTTTTTTCACCCGATCTTGTTGAAACTTGGCAGCAAAAATGTGTATATGGGTTGCACTTGGCAGCCCAAATTTTGTAATCTTATGTTGAAGAGTTCCTTTGCAGGAACACTTTGAATTTTTAGGTTTAACTTCTTTTTTCCCTATGTGAATACATGCATTTGGAATGCTAAATCAAACACAGTTTGTGATACCTGTTTGAAACTTGGCTCACTCAATTAGTTCTCAGTGCACTCTCTATGCATTGTCCCCCGCTGAAGTATCCCCAAGCAGAGGCAAGGAAAATACGCTTTCTTATGTAAGTGTTTGCAGAGCTTCCACAAAACTCCCAAGTTTACTGGAATTTCAGCGAATATTTTTTCACTTGATCTTGTTGATCCTAGGTAAGAAAGATGAGTATACCAGTTGCATTTGCCTGCCAAAATTTCGTTCTTCTAAGTTGAAGCATGTGCTTTCAGGAAGACATTGCATTTGGGGGGGTTTCTCTTCATTTTAACCTATAGGAATACATGCATTTGGAACTCTAAATCAAACACTGTTTGTGCTAGCTGCTTGAAGCTTGACTCACTCAATTAGTTCCTGGTGTACTCTCTGTGCTTTGTTCCCTGTTGAAGTGGTCCTAAGTGGAGGCGAGGAACATACGCTTTCCTTAGAAAGCATTTACAGAGCTTCAACAGAGCTCCAAGTTAACTGGAATCTCTGCAAATATTTACTCACCTGATCTTGATGACCCTTGTCAGGAAAGATGAGTATACCAGTTGCACTTAGCTACCCAAATGTCGTTCTTCTAGGTTGAAAAGTTCGTTTGCAGGAACACTTTGAATTTTTAGGTTTCACTTCACTTTGCCTTATAGGGACGTATGCATTTGGACTTATAAATCAAACACGGTTTATGCTAGCTGCTTGAAACTGAAACTCACTCAACTAGTTCTCAGTGCGATCTCTAGGCTTTGTTTTCTGTTGAAGTAACCCTAAGCAGAGGCCAGGGAAAGAAACTTTCATTGGAAAAAGCATTTGCAGTGATTGCACTGAACTTTGAGTTTCCTGGAATCTCAGCAAATATTTTTTCACCCTAACTTGTTGTTAACTCGACAGGAAAGATAAGTATACCGGTTGCATTTGGCTGCCCAAATTTAGATCTTCTAGGTTGAATAGTTGGTTTGCAGGAATACTTTGAAATTTTAGGTTTCACTTCATTTTCCCCTATAGGGATACATGCACATGGAACTCTAAATCAAACACGGTTTTTGCTGTGTGCTTGTAACTTGACTCATTCAACTAGTTCTCAGTGCACTCTCTATGCATTGTTCCCTGTTGAAGTAGCCCTAAGCAGAGGCAAGGAAAACACACTTTCTTTGGAAAGTATTCACCGAGCTTCCAAAAAACTCAGAGATTACGGAAACCTCAGCCAATATTTTGTCACCCTATCTTGTTGATACTTGGTAGGAAAAAGGTGTATACCAGTTGCGCTTGGCTGCACAAATTTTGTTCTGCTAGGTTGAAGAATTCCTTGGCAGGATGACTTTGAATATTTAGGTTTTACTACATTTTCCCCTCTAGGGATACATGCTTTTGAAAATCTAAATCAAACACGGTTTGTGCTAGCTGCTTGAAACTTGACTCACCGAATGAATTCTCATTGTGCTCTCTACGCTTCATTACCGGTTTATGTACCCCTAAGCAGAGCAAAGAAAAATAGACTTTCATTTGAACGTGTTTGTAGAGCATCCAGAGAACTCAAGAGTTTACTGGACTCTCAGCAAATGTTTTTTCACCCGATCCTGTTGAAACTTGGCAGCAAAAATGAGTATATGGGTTGCACTTGGAAGCCCAAATTTCGTAATCTTATGTTGAAGAGTTCCTTTGCAGGAACACTTTGAATTTTTAGGTTTAACTTCTTTGTTCCCTATGTGAATACATGCATTTGGAATGCTAAATCAAACACAGTTTGTGATACCTGTTTGAAACTTGGCTCACTCAATTAGTTCTCAGTGCACTCTCTATGCATTGTCCCCCGCTGAAGTATCCCCAAGCAGAGGCAAGGAAAATATGCTTTCTTATGTAAGTGTTTGCAGAGCTTCCACAAAACTCCCAAGTTTACTGGAATTTCAGCGAATATTTTTTCACTTGATCTTGTTGATCCTAGGTAAGAAAGATGAGTATACCAGTTGCATTTGCCTGCCAAAATTTCGTTCTTCTAAGTTGAAGCATGTGCTTTCAGGAAGACATTGCATTTGGGGGGGTTTCTCTTCATTTTAACCTATAGGAATACATGCATTTGGAACTCTAAATCAAACACTGTTTGTGCTAGCTGCTTGAAACTTGACTCACTGAATGAATTCTCATTGTGCTCTCTACGCTTTGTTACCGGTTTATGTACCCCTAAGCAGAGCAAAGAAAAATAGACTTTCGTTTGAACGTGTTTGTAGAGCATCCACAGAACTCAAGAGTTTACTGGACTCTCAGCAAATGTTTTTTCACCCGATCTTGCTGAAACTTGGCAGCAAAAATGTGTATATGGGTTGCACTTGGCAGCCCAAATTTCGTAATCTTATGTTGAAGAGTTCCTTTGCAGGAACACTTTGAATTTTTAGGTTTAACTTCTTTTTTCCCTATGTGAATACATGCATTTGGAATGCTAAATCAAACACAGTTTGTGATACCTGTTTGAAACTTGGCTCACTCAATTATTTCTCAGTGCACTCTCTATGCATTGTCCCCCGCTGAAGTATCCCCAAGCAGAGGCAAGGAAAATACGCTTTCTTATGTAAGTGTTTGCAGAGCTTCCACAAAACTCCCAAGTTTACTGGAATTTCAGCGAATATTTTTTCACTTGATCTTGTTGATCCTAGGTAAGAAAGATGAGTATACCACTTGCATTTGCCTGCCAAAATTTCGTTCTTCTAAGTTGAAGCATGTGCTTTCAGGAAGACATTGCATTTGGGGGGGTTTCTCTTCATTTTAACCTATAGGAATACATGCATTTGGAACTCTAAATCAAACACTGTTTGTGCTAGCTGCTTGAAGCTTGACTCACTCAATTAGTTCCTGGTGTACTCTCTGTGCTTTGTTCCCTGTTGAAGTGGTCCTAAGTGGAGGCGAGGAACATACGCTTTCCTTAGAAAGCATTTACAGAGCTTCAACAGAGCTCCAAGTTAACTGGAATCTCTGCAAATATTTACTCACCTGATCTTGATGACCCTTGTCAGGAAAGATGAGTATACCAGTTGCACTTAGCTACCCAAATGTCGTTCTTCTAGGTTGAAAAGTTCGTTTGCAGGAACACTTTGAATTTTTAGGTTTCACTTCACTTTGCCTTATAGGGACGTATGCATTTGGACTTATAAATCAAACACGGTTTATGCTAGCTGCTTGAAACTGAAACTCACTCAACTAGTTCTCAGTGCGATCTCTAGGCTTTGTTTTCTGTTGAAGTAACCCTAAGCAGAGGCCAGGGAAAGAAACTTTCATTGGAAAAAGCATTTGCAGTGATTGCACAGAACTTTGAGTTTCCTGGAATCTCAGCAAATATTTTTTCACCCTAACTTGTTGTTAACTCGACAGGAAAGATAAGTATACCGGTTGCATTTGGCTGCCCAAATTTAGATCTTCTAGGTTGAATAGTTGGTTTGCAGGAATACTTTGAAATTTTAGGTTTCACTTCATTTTCCCCTATAGGGATACATGCACATGGAACTCTAAATCAAACACGGTTTTTGCTGTGTGCTTGTAACTTGACTCATTCAACTAGGTCTCAGTGCACTCTCTATGCATTGTTCCCTGTTGAAGTAGCCCTAAGCAGAGGCAAGGAAAACACACTTTCTTTGGAAAGTATTCACCGAGCTTCCAAAAAACTCAGAGATTACGGAAACCTCAGCCAATATTTTGTCACCCTATCTTGTTGATACTTGGTAGGAAAAAGGTGTATACCAGTTGCGCTTGGCTGCACACATTTTGTTCTGCTAGGTTGAAGCATTCCTTGGCAGGATGACTTTGAATATTTAGGTTTTACTACATTTTCCCCTCTAGGGATACATGCTTTTGAAAATCTAAATCAAACACGGTTTGTGCTAGCTGCTTGAAACTTGACTCACTGAATGAATTCTCATTGTGCTCTCTACGCTTCGTTACCGGTTTATGTACCCCTAAGCAGAGCAAAGAAAAATAGACTTTCGTTTGAACGTGTTTGTAGAGCATCCACAGAACTCAAGAGTTTACTGGACTCTCAGCCAATGTTTTTTCACCCGATCTTGTTGAAACTTGGCAGCAAAAATGTGTATATGGGTTGCACTTGGCAGCCCAAATTTCGTAATCTTATGTTGAAGAGTTCCTTTGCAGGAACACTTTGAATTTTTAGGTTTAACTTCTTTTTTCCCTATGTGAATACATGCATTTGGAATGCTAAATCAAACACAGTTTGTGATACCTGTTTGAAACTTGGCTCACTCAATTAGTTCTCAGTGCACTCTCTATGCATTGTCCCCCGCTGAAGTATCCCCAAGCAGAGGCAAGGAAAATACGCTTTCTTATGTAAGTGTTTGCAGAGCTTCCACAAAACTCCCAAGTTTACTGGAATTTCAGCGAATATTTTTTCACTTGATCTTGTTGATCCTAGGTAAGAAAGATGAGTATACCAGTTGCATTTGCCTGCCAAAATTTCGTTCTTCTAAGTTGAAGCATGTGCTTTCAGGAAGACATTGCATTTGGGGGGGTTTCTCTTCATTTTAACCTATAGGAATACATGCATTTGGAACTCTAAATCAAACACTGTTTGTGCTAGCTGCTTGAAGCTTGACTCACTCAATTAGTTCCTGGTGTACTCTCTGTGCTTTGTTCCCTGTTGAAGTGGTCCTAAGTGGAGGCGAGGAACATACGCTTTCCTTAGAAAGCATTTACAGAGCTTCAACAGAGCTCCAAGTTAACTGGAATCTCTGCAAATATTTACTCACCTGATCTTGATGACCCTTGTCAGGAAAGATGAGTATACCAGTTGCACTTAGCTACCCAAATGTCGTTCTTCTAGGTTGAAAAGTTCGTTTGCAGGAACACTTTGAATTTTTAGGTTTCACTTCACTTTGCCTTATAGGGACGTATGCATTTGGACTTATAAATCAAACACGGTTTATGCTAGCTGCTTGAAACTGAAACTCACTCAACTAGTTCTCAGTGCGATCTCTAGGCTTTGTTTTCTGTTGAAGTAACCCTAAGCAGAGGCCAGGGAAAGAAACTTTCATTGGAAAAAGCATTTGCAGTGATTGCACAGAACTTTGAGTTTCCTGGAATCTCAGCAAATATTTTTTCACCCTAACTTGTTGTTAACTCGACAGGAAAGATAAGTATACCGGTTGCATTTGGCTGCCCAAATTTAGATCTTCTAGGTTGAATAGTTGGTTTGCAGGAATACTTTGAAATTTTAGGTTTCACTTCATTTTCCCCTATAGGGATACATGCACATGGAACTCTAAATCAAACACGGTTTTTGCTGTGTGCTTGTAACTTGACTCATTCAACTAGTTCTCAGTGCACTCTCTATGCATTGTTCCCTGTTGAAGTAGCCCTAAGCAGAGGCAAGGAAAACACACTTTCTTTGGAAAGTATTCACCGAGCTTCCAAAAAACTCAGAGATTACGGAAACCTCAGCCAATATTTTGTCACCCTATCTTGTTGATACTTGGTAGGAAAAAGGTGTATACCAGTTGCGCTTGGCTGCACACATTTTGTTCTGCTAGGTTGAAGCATTCCTTGGCAGGATGACTTTGAATATTTAGGTTTTACTACATTTTCCCCTCTAGGGATACATGCTTTTGAAAATCTAAATCAAACACGGTTTGTGCTAGCTGCTTGAAACTTGACTCACTGAATGAATTCTCATTGTGCTCTCTACGCTTCGTTACCGGTTTATGTACCCCTAAGCAGAGCAAAGAAAAATAGACTTTCGTTTGAACGTGTTTGTAGAGCATCCACAGAACTCAAGAGTTTACTGGACTCTCAGCCAATGTTTTTTCACCCGATCTTGTTGAAACTTGGCAGCAAAAATGTGTATATGGGTTGCACTTGGCAGCCCAAATTTCGTAATCTTATGTTGAAGAGTTCCTTTGCAGGAACACTTTGAATTTTTAGGTTTAACTTCTTTTTTCCCTATGTGAATACATGCATTTGGAATGCTAAATCAAACACAGTTTGTGATACCTGTTTGAAACTTGGCTCACTCAATTAGTTCTCAGTGCACTCTCTATGCATTGTCCCCCGCTGAAGTATCCCCAAGCAGAGGCAAGGAAAATACGCTTTCTTATGTAAGTGTTTGCAGAGCTTCCACAAAACTCCCAAGTTTACTGGAATTTCAGCGAATATTTTTTCACTTGATCTTGTTGATCCTAGGTAAGAAAGATGAGTATACCAGTTGCATTTGCCTGCCAAAATTTCGTTCTTCTAAGTTGAAGCATGTGCTTTCAGGAAGACATTGCATTTGGGGGGGTTTCTCTTCATTTTAACCTATAGGAATACATGCATTTGGAACTCTAAATCAAACACTGTTTGTGCTAGCTGCTTGAAGCTTGACTCACTCAATTAGTTCCTGGTGTACTCTCTGTGCTTTGTTCCCCTGTTGAAGTGGTCCTAAGTGGAGGCGAGGAACATACGCTTTCCTTAGAAAGCATTTACAGAGCTTCAACAGAGCTCCAAGTTAACTGGAATCTCTGCAAATATTTACTCACCTGATCTTGATGACCCTTGTCAGGAAAGATGAGTATACCAGTTGCACTTAGCTACCCAAATGTCGTTCTTCTAGGTTGAAAAGTTCGTTTGCAGGAACACTTTGAATTTTTAGGTTTCACTTCACTTTGCCTTATAGGGACGTATGCATTTGGAATTTGGACTTATAAATCAAACACGGTTTATGCTAGACTGCTTGAAACTGAAACTCACTCAACTAGTTCTCAGTGCGATCTCTAGGCTTTGTTTTCTTTTGAAGTAACCCTAAGCAGAGGCCAGGGAAAGAAACTTTCATTGGAAAAAGCATTTGCAGTGATTGCACATGAACTTTGGTCCAGTCAGCAAATATTTTTTCACCCTAACTTGTTGTTAACTCAGACAGGAAGATAAGTATACCGGTTGCATTTGGCTGCCCAAATTTAGATCTTCCAAGGTTGAATAGTTGGTTTGCAGGAATACTTTGAAATTTTAGGTTTCACTTCATTTTCCCCTATAGGGATACATGCACATGGAACTCTAAATCAAACACGGTTTTTGCTGTGTGCTTGTAACTTGACTCATTCAACTAGTTCTCAGTGCACTCTCTATGCATTGTTCCCTGTTGAAGTAGCCCTAAGCAGAGGCAAGGAAAACACACTTTCTTTGGAAAGTATTCACCGAGCTTCCAAAAAACTCAGAGATTACGGAAACCTCAGCCAATATTTTGTCACCCTATCTTGTTGATACTTGGTAGGAAAAAGGTGTATACCAGTTGCCTTAGCTGCACACATTTTGTTCTGCTAGGTTGAAGCATTCCTTGGCAGGATGACTTTGAATATTTAGGTTTTACTACATTTTCCCCTCTAGGGATACATGCTTTTGAAAATCTAAATCAAACACGGTTTGTGCTAGCTGCTTGAAACTTGACTCACTGAATGAATTCTCATTGTGCTCTCTACGCTTCGTTACCGGTTTATGTACCCCTAAGCAGAGCAAAGAAAAATAGACTTTCGTTTGAACGTGTTTGTAGAGCATCCACAGAACTCAAGAGTTTACTGGACTCTCAGCCAATGTTTTTTCACCCGATCTTGTTGAAACTTGGCAGCAAAATGTGTATATGGGTTGCACTTGGCAGCCCAAATTTCGTAATCTTATGTTGAAGAGTTCCTTTACAGGAACACTTTGAATTTTTAGGTTTAACTTCTTTTTTCCCTATGTGAATACATGCATTTGGAATGCTAAATCAAACACAGTTTGTGATACCTGTTTGAAACTTGGCTCACTCAATTAGTTCTCAGTGCACTCTCTATGCATTGTCCCCCGCTGAAGTATCCCCAAGCAGAGGCAAGGAAAATACGCTTTCTTATGTAAGTGTTTGCAGAGCTTCCACAAAACTCCCAAGTTTACTGGAATTTCAGCGAATATTTTTTCACTTGATCTTGTTGATCCTAGGTAAGAAAGATGAGTATACCAGTTGCATTTGCCTGCCAAAATTTCGTTCTTCTAAGTTGAAGCATGTGCTTTCAGGAAGACATTGCATTTGGGGGGGTTTCTCTTCATTTTAACCTATAGGAATACATGCATTTGGAACTCTAAATCAAACACTGTTTGTGCTAGCTGCTTGAAGCTTGACTCACTCAATTAGTTCCTGGTGTACTCTCTGTGCTTTGTTCCCTGTTGAAGTGGTCCTAAGTGGAGGCGAGGAACATACGCTTTCCTTAGAAAGCATTTACAGAGCTTCAACAGAGCTCCAAGTTAACTGGAATCTCTGCAAATATTTACTCACCTGATCTTGATGACCCTTGTCAGGAAAGATGAGTATACCAGTTGCACTTAGCTACCCAAATGTCGTTCTTCTAGGTTGAAAAGTTCGTTTGCAGGAACACTTTGAATTTTTAGGTTTCACTTCACTTTGCCTTATAGGGACGTATGCATTTGGACTTATAAATCAAACACGGTTTATGCTAGCTGCTTGAAACTGAAACTCACTCAACTAGTTCTCAGTGCGATCTCTAGGCTTTGTTTTCTGTTGAAGTAACCCTAAGCAGAGGCCAGGGAAAGAAACTTTCATTGGAAAAAGCATTTGCAGTGATTGCACAGAACTTTGAGTTTCCTGGAATCTCAGCAAATATTTTTTCACCCTAACTTGTTGTTAACTCGACAGGAAAGATAAGTATACCGGTTGCATTTGGCTGCGCAAATTTAGATCTTCTAGGTTGAATAGTTGGTTTGCAGGAATACTTTGAAATTTTAGGTTTCACTTCATTTTCCCCTATAGGGATACATGCACATGGAACTCTAAATCAAACACGGTTTTTGCTGTGTGCTTGTAACTTGACTCATTCAACTAGTTCTCAGTGCACTCTCTATGCATTGTTCCCTGTTGAAGTAGCCCTAAGCAGAGGCAAGGAAAACACACTTTCTTTGGAAAGTATTCACCGAGCTTCCAAAAAACTCAGAGATTACGGAAACCTCAGCCAATATTTTGTCACCCTATCTTGTTGATACTTGGTAGGAAAAAGGTGTATACCAGTTGCGCTTGGCTGCACACATTTTGTTCTGCTAGGTTGAAGCATTCCTTGGCAGGATGACTTTGAATATTTAGGTTTTACTACATTTTCCCCTCTAGGGATACATGCTTTTGAAAATCTAAATCAAACACGGTTTGTGCTAGCTGCTTGAAACTTGACTCACTGAATGAATTCTCATTGTGCTCTCTACGCTTCGTTACCGGTTTATGTACCCCTAAGCAGAGCAAAGAAAAATAGACTTTCGTTTGAACGTGTTTGTAGAGCATCCACAGAAACTCAAGAGTTTACTGGACTCTCAGCCAATGTTTTTTCACCCGATCTTGTTGAAACTTGGCAGCAAAAATGTGTATATGGGTTGCACTTGGCAGCCCAAATTTCGTAATCTTATGTTGAAGAGTTCCTTTGCAGGAACACTTTGAATTTTTAGGTTTAACTTCTTTTTTCCCTATGTGAATACATGCATTTGGAATGCTAAATCAAACACAGTTTGTGATACCTGTTTGAAACTTGGCTCACTCAATTAGTTCTCAGTGCACTCTCTATGCATTGTCCCCCGCTGAAGTATCCCCAAGCAGAGGCAAGGAAAATACGCTTTCTTATGTAAGTGTTTGCAGAGCTTCCACAAAACTCCCAAGTTTACTGGAATTTCAGCGAATATTTTTTCACTTGATCTTGTTGATCCTAGGTAAGAAAGATGAGTATACCACTTGCATTTGCCTGCCAAAATTCGTTCTTCTAAGTTGAAGCATGTGCTTTCAGGAAGACATTGCATTTGGGGGGGTTTCTCTTCATTTTAACCTATAGGAATACATGCATTTGGAACTCTAAATCAAACACTGTTTGTGCTAGCTGCTTGAAGCTTGACTCACTCAATTAGTTCCTGGTGTACTCTCTGTGCTTTGTTCCCTGTTGAAGTGGTCCTAAGTGGAGGCGAGGAACATACGCTTTCCTTAGAAAGCATTTACAGAGCTTCAACAGAGCTCCAAGTTAACTGGAATCTCTGCAAATATTTACTCACCTGATCTTGATGACCCTTGTCAGGAAAGATGAGTATACCAGTTGCACTTAGCTACCCAAATGTCGTTCTTCTAGGTTGAAAAGTTCGTTTGCAGGAACACTTTGAATTTTTAGGTTTCACTTCACTTTGCCTTATAGGGACGTATGCATTTGGACTTATAAATCAAACACGGTTTATGCTAGCTGCTTGAAACTGAAACTCACTCAACTAGTTCTCAGTGCGATCTCTAGGCTTTGTTTTCTGTTGAAGTAACCCTAAGCAGAGGCCAGGGAAAGAAACTTTCATTGGAAAAAGCATTTGCAGTGATTGCACAGAACTTTGAGTTTCCTGGAATCTCAGCAAATATTTTTTCACCCTAACTTGTTGTTAACTCGACAGGAAAGATAAGTATACCGGTTGCATTTGGCTGCCCAAATTTAGATCTTCTAGGTTGAATAGTTGGTTTGCAGGAATACTTTGAAATTTTAGGTTTCACTTCATTTTCCCCTATAGGGATACATGCACATGGAACTCTAAATCAAACACGGTTTTTGCTGTGTGCTTGTAACTTGACTCATTCAACTAGTTCTCAGTGCACTCTCTATGCATTGTTCCCTGTTGAAGTAGCCTAAGCAGAGGCAAGGAAAACACACTTTCTTTGGAAAGTATTCACCGAGCTTCCAAAAAACTCAGAGATTACGGAAACCTCAGCCAATATTTTGTCACCCTATCTTGTTGATACTTGGTAGGAAAAAGGTGTATACCAGTTGCGCTTGGCTGCACACATTTTGTTCTGCTAGGTTGAAGCATTCCTTGGCAGGATGACTTTGAATATTTAGGTTTTACTACATTTTCCCCTCTAGGGATACATGCTTTTGAAAATCTAAATCAAACACGGTTTGTGCTAGCTGCTTGAAACTTGACTCACTGAATGAATTCTCATTGTGCTCTCTACGCTTCGTTACCGGTTTATGTACCCCTAAGCAGAGCAAAGAAAAATAGACTTTCGTTTGAACGTGTTTGTAGAGCATCCACAGAACTCAAGAGTTTACTGGACTCTCAGCCAATGTTTTTTCACCCGATCTTGTTGAAACTTGGCAGCAAAAATGTGTATATGGGTTGCACTTGGCAGCCCAAATTTCGTAATCTTATGTTGAAGAGTTCCTTTGCAGGAACACTTTGAATTTTTAGGTTTAACTTCTTTGTTCCCTATGTGAATACATGCATTTGGAATGCTAAATCAAACACAGTTTGTGATACCTGTTTGAAACTTGGCTCACTCAATTAGTTCTCAGTGCACTCTCTATGCATTGTCCCCCGCTGAAGTATCCCCAAGCAGAGGCAAGGAAAATATGCTTTCTTATGTAAGTGTTTGCAGAGCTTCCACAAAACTCCCAAGTTTACTGGAATTTCAGCGAATATTTTTTCACTTGATCTTGTTGATCCTAGGTAAGAAAGATGAGTATACCAGTTGCATTTGCCTGCCAAAATTTCGTTCTTCTAAGTTGAAGCATGTGCTTTCAGGAAGACATTGCATTTGGGGGGGTTTCTCTTCATTTTAACCTATAGGAATACATGCATTTGGAACTCTAAATCAAACACTGTTTGTGCTAGCTGCTTGAAACTTGACTCACTGAATGAATTCTCATTGTGCTCTCTACGCTTTGTTACCGGTTTATGTACCCCTAAGCAGAGCAAAGAAAAATAGACTTTCGTTTGAACGTGTTTGTAGAGCATCCACAGAACTCAAGAGTTTACTGGACTCTCAGCAAATGTTTTTTCACCCGATCTTGTGAAACTTGGCAGCAAAAATGAGTATATGGGTTGCACTTGGCAGCACAAATTTCGTAATCTTATGTTGAAGAGTTCCTTTGCAGGAACACTTTGAATTTTTAGGTTTAACTTCTTTTTTCCCTATGTGAATACATGCATTTGGAATGCTAAATCAAACACAGTTTGTGATACCTGTTTGAAACTTGGCTCACTCAATTAGTTTTCAGTGCACTCTCTATGCATTGTCCCCCGCTGAAGTATCCCCAAGCAGAGGCAAGGAAAATACGCTTTCTTATGTAAGTGTTTGCAGAGCTTCCACAAAACTCCCAAGTTTACTGGAATTTCAGCGAATATTTTTTCACTTGATCTTGTTGATCCTAGGTAAGAAAGATGAGTATACCAGTTGCATTTGCCTGCCAAAATTTCGTTCTTCTAAGTTGAAGCATGTGCTTTCAGGAAGACATTGCATTTGGGGGGGTTTCTCTTCATTTTAACCTATAATAATACATGCATTTGGAACTCTAAATCAAACACTGTTTGTGCTAGCTGCTTGAAGTTTGACTCACTCAATTAGTTCCTGGTGTACTCTCTGTGCTTTGTTCCCTGTTGAAGTGGTCCTAAGTGGAGGCGAGGAACATACGCTTTCCTTAGAAAGCATTTACAGAGCTTCAACAGAGCTCCAAGTTAACTGGAATCTCTGCAAATATTTACTCACCTGATCTTGATGACCCTTGTCAGGAAAGATGAGTATACCAGTTGCACTTAGCTACCCAAATGTCGTTCTTCTAGGTTGAAAAGTTCGTTTGCAGGAACACTTTGAATTTTTTAGGTTTCACTTCACTTTGCCTTATAGGGACGTATGCATTTGGACTTATAAATCAAACACGGTTTATGCTAGCTGCTTGAAACTGAAACTCACTCAACTAGTTCTCAGTGCGATCTCTAGGCTTTGTTTTCTGTTGAAGTAACCCTAAGCAGAGGCCAGGGAAAGAAACTTTCATTGGAAAAAGCATTTGCAGTGATTGCACAGAACTTTGAGTTTCCTGGAATCTCAGCAAATATTTTTTCACCCTAACTTGTTGTTAACTCGACAGGAAAGATAAGTATACCGGTTGCATTTGGCTGCCCAAATTTAGATCTTCTAGGTTGAATAGTTGGTTTGCAGGAATACTTTGAAATTTTAGGTTTCACTTCATTTTCCCCTATAGGGATACATGCACATGGAACTCTAAATCAAACACGGTTTTTGCTGTGTGCTTGTAACTTGAATCATTCAACTAGTTCTCAGTGCACTCTCTATGCATTGTTCCCTGTTGAAGTAGCCCTAAGCAGAGGCAAGGAAAACACACTTTCTTTGGAAAGTATTCACCGAGCTTCCAAAAAACTCAGAGATTACGGAAACCTCAGCCAATATTTTGTCACCCTATCTTGTTGATACTTGGTAGGAAAAAGGTGTATACCAGTTGCGCTTGGCTGCACACATTTTGTTCTGCTAGGTTGAAGAATTCCTTGGCAGGATGACTTTGAATATTTAGGTTTTACTACATTTTCCCCTCTAGGGATACATGCTTTTGAAAATCTAAATCAAACACGGTTTGTGCTAGCTGCTTGAAACTTGACTCACTGAATGAATTCTCATTGTGCTCTCTACGCTTCGTTACCGGTTTATGTACCCCTAAGCAGAGCAAAGAAAAATAGACTTTCGTTTGAACGTGTTTGTAGAGCATCCACAGAACTCAAGAGTTTACTGGACTCTCAGCCAATGTTTTTTCACCCGATCTTGTTGAAACTTGGCAGCAAAAATGTGTATATGGGTTGCACTTGGCAGCCAAATTTCGTAATCTTATGTTGAAGAGTTCCTTTGCAGGAACACTTTGAATTTTTAGGTTTAACTTCTTTTTTCCCTATGTGAATACATGCATTTGGAATGCTAAATCAAACACAGTTTGTGATACCTGTTTGAAACTTGGCTCACTCAATTAGTTCTCAGTGCACTCTCTATGCATTGTCCCCCGCTGAAGTATCCCCAAGCAGAGGCAAGGAAAATAAGCTTTCTTATGTAAGTGTTTGCAGAGCTTCCACAAAACTCCCAAGTTTACTGGAATTTCAGCGAATATTTTTTCACTTGATCTTGTTGATCCTAGGTAAGAAAGATGAGTATACCAGTTGCATTTGCCTGCCAAAATTTCGTTCTTCTAAGTTGAAGCATGTGCTTTCAGGAAGACATTGCATTTGGGGGGGTTTCTCTTCATTTTAACCTATAGGAATACATGCATTTGGAACTCTAAATCAAACACTGTTTGTGCTAGCTGCTTGAAGCTTGACTCACTCAATTAGTTCCTGGTGTACTCTCTGTGCTTTGTTCCCTGTTGAAGTGGTCCTAAGTGGAGGCGAGGAACATACGCTTTCCTTAGAAAGCATTTACAGAGCTTCAACAGAGCTCCAAGTTAACTGGAATCTCTGCAAATATTTACTCACCTGATCTTGATGACCCTTGTCAGGAAAGATGAGTATACCAGTTGCACTTAGCTACCCAAATGTCGTTCTTCTAGGTTGAAAAGTTCGTTTGCAGGAACACTTTGAATTTTTAGGTTTCACTTCACTTTGCCTTATAGGGACGTATGCATTTGGACTTATAAATCAAACACGGTTTATGCTAGCTGCTTGAAACTGAAACTCACTCAACTAGTTCTCAGTGCGATCTCTATGCTTTGTTTTCTGTTGAAGTAACCCTAAGCAGAGGCCAGGGAAAGAAACTTTCATTGGAAAAAGCATTTGCAGTGATTGCACAGAACTTTGAGTTTCCTGGAATCTCAGCAAATATTTTTTCACCCTAACTTGTTGTTAACTCGACAGGAAAGATAAGTATACCGGTTGCATTTGGCTGCCCAAATTTAGATCTTCTAGGTTGAATAGTTGGTTTGCAGGAATACTTTGAAATTTTAGGTTTCACTTCATTTTCCCCTATAGGGATACATGCACATGGAACTCTAAATCAAACACGGTTTTTGCTGTGTGCTTGTAACTTGACTCATTCAACTAGTTCTCAGTGCACTCTCTATGCATTGTTCCCTGTTGAAGTAGCCCTAAGCAGAGGCAAGGAAAACACACTTTCTTTGGAAAGTATTCACCGAGCTTCCAAAAAACTCAGAGATTACGGAAACCTCAGCCAATATTTTGTCACCCTATCTTGTTGATACTTGGTAGGAAAAAGGTGTATACCAGTTGCGCTTGGCTGCACACATTTTGTTCTGCTAGGTTGAAGCATTCCTTGGCAGGATGACTTTGAATATTTAGGTTTTACTACATTTTCCCCTCTAGGGATACATGCTTTTGAAAATCTAAATCAAACACGGTTTGTGCTAGCTGCTTGAAACTTGACTCACTGAATGAATTCTCATTGTGCTCTCTACGCTTCGTTACCGGTTTATGTACCCCTAAGCAGAGCAAAGAAAAATAGACTTTCGTTTGAACGTGTTTGTAGAGCATCCACAGAACTCAAGAGTTTACTGGACTCTCAGCCAATGTTTTTTCACCCGATCTTGTTGAAACTTGGCAGCAAAAATGTGTATATGGGTTGCACTTGGCAGCCCAAATTTCGTAATCTTATGTTGAAGAGTTCCTTTGCAGGAACACTTTGAATTTTTAGGTTTAACTTCTTTTTTCCCTATGTGAATACATGCATTTGGAATGCTAAATCAAACACAGTTTGTGATACCTGTTTGAAACTTGGCTCACTCAATTAGTTCTCAGTGCACTCTCTATGCATTGTCCCCCGCTGAAGTATCCCCAAGCAGAGGCAAGGAAAATAAGCTTTCTTATGTAAGTGTTTGCAGAGCTTCCACAAAACTCCCAAGTTTACTGGAATTTCAGCGAATATTTTTTCACTTGATCTTGTTGATCCTAGGTAAGAAAGATGAGTATACCAGTTGCATTTGCCTGCCAAAATTTCGTTCTTCTAAGTTGAAGCATGTGCTTTCAGGAAGACATTGCATTTGGGGGGGTTTCTCTTCATTTTAACCTATAGGAATACATGCATTTGGAACTCTAAATCAAACACTGTTTGTGCTAGCTGCTTGAAGCTTGACTCACTCAATTAGTTCCTGGTGTACTCTCTGTGCTTTGTTCCCTGTTGAAGTGGTCCTAAGTGGAGGCGAGGAACATACGCTTTCCTTAGAAAGCATTTACAGAGCTTCAACAGAGCTCCAAGTTAACTGGAATCTCTGCAAATATTTACTCACCTGATCTTGATGACCCTTGTCAGGAAAGATGAGTATACCAGTTGCACTTAGCTACCCAAATGTCGTTCTTCTAGGTTGAAAAGTTCGTTTGCAGGAACACTTTGAATTTTTAGGTTTCACTTCACTTTGCCTTATAGGGACGTATGCATTTGGACTTATAAATCAAACACGGTTTATGCTAGCTGCTTGAAACTGAAACTCACTCAACTAGTTCTCAGTGCGATCTCTATGCTTTGTTTTCTGTTGAAGTAACCCTAAGCAGAGGCCAGGGAAAGAAACTTTCATTGGAAAAAGCATTTGCAGTGATTGCACAGAACTTTGAGTTTCCTGGAATCTCAGCAAATATTTTTTCACCCTAACTTGTTGTTAACTCGACAGGAAAGATAAGTATACCGGTTGCATTTGGCTGCCCAAATTTAGATCTTCTAGGTTGAATAGTTGGTTTGCAGGAATACTTTGAAATTTTAGGTTTCACTTCATTTTCCCCTATAGGGATACATGCACATGGAACTCTAAATCAAACACGGTTTTTGCTGTGTGCTTGTAACTTGACTCATTCAACTAGTTCTCAGTGCACTCTCTATGCATTGTTCCCTGTTGAAGTAGCCCTAAGCAGAGGCAAGGAAAACACACTTTCTTTGGAAAGTATTCACCGAGCTTCCAAAAAACTCAGAGATTACGGAAACCTCAGCCAATATTTTGTCACCCTATCTTGTTGATACTTGGTAGGAAAAAGGTGTATACCAGTTGCGCTTGGCTGCACACATTTTGTTCTGCTAGGTTGAAGCATTCCTTGGCAGGATGACTTTGAATATTTAGGTTTTACTACATTTTCCCCTCTAGGGATACATGCTTTTGAAAATCTAAATCAAACACGGTTTGTGCTAGCTGCTTGAAACTTGACTCACTGAATGAATTCTCATTGTGCTCTCTACGCTTCGTTACCGGTTTATGTACCCCTAAGCAGAGCAAAGAAAAATAGACTTTCGTTTGAACGTGTTTGTAGAGCATCCACAGAACTCAAGAGTTTACTGGACTCTCAGCCAATGTTTTTTCACCCGATCTTGTTGAAACTTGGCAGCAAAAATGTGTATATGGGTTGCACTTGGCAGCCCAAATTTCGTAATCTTATGTTGAAGAGTTCCTTTGCAGGAACACTTTGAATTTTTAGGTTTAACTTCTTTTTTCCCTATGTGAATACATGCATTTGGAATGCTAAATCAAACACAGTTTGTGATACCTGTTTGAAACTTGGCTCACTCAATTAGTTCTCAGTGCACTCTCTATGCATTGTCCCCCGCTGAAGTATCCCCAAGCAGAGGCAAGGAAAATACGCTTTCTTATGTAAGTGTTTGCAGAGCTTCCACAAAACTCCCAAGTTTACTGGAATTTCAGCGAATATTTTTTCACTTGATCTTGTTGATCCTAGGTAAGAAAGATGAGTATACCACTTGCATTTGCCTGCCAAAATTTCGTTCTTCTAAGTTGAAGCATGTGCTTTCAGGAAGACATTGCATTTGGGGGGGTTTCTCTTCATTTTAACCTATAGGAATACATGCATTTGGAACTCTAAATCAAACACTGTTTGTGCTAGCTGCTTGAAGCTTGACTCACTCAATTAGTTCCTGGTGTACTCTCTGTGCTTTGTTCCCTGTTGAAGTGGTCCTAAGTGGAGGCGAGGAACATACGCTTTCCTTAGAAAGCATTTACAGAGCTTCAACAGAGCTCCAAGTTAACTGGAATCTCTGCAAATATTTACTCACCTGATCTTGATGACCCTTGTCAGGAAAGATGAGTATACCAGTTGCACTTAGCTACCCAAATGTCGTTCTTCTAGGTTGAAAAGTTCGTTTGCAGGAACACTTTGAATTTTTAGGTTTCACTTCACTTTGCCTTATAGGGACGTATGCATTTGGACTTATAAATCAAACACGGTTTATGCTAGCTGCTTGAAACTGAAACTCACTCAACTAGTTCTCAGTGCGATCTCTAGGCTTTGTTTTCTGTTGAAGTAACCCTAAGCAGAGGCCAGGGAAAGAAACTTTCATTGGAAAAAGCATTTGCAGTGATTGCACAGAACTTTGAGTTTCCTGGAATCTCAGCAAATATTTTTTCACCCTAACTTGTTGTTAACTCGACAGGAAAGATAAGTATACCGGTTGCATTTGGCTGCCCAAATTTAGATCTTCTAGGTTGAATAGTTGGTTTGCAGGAATACTTTGAAATTTTAGGTTTCACTTCATTTTCCCCTATAGGGATACATGCACATGGAACTCTAAATCAAACACGGTTTTTGCTGTGTGCTTGTAACTTGACTCATTCAACTAGTTCTCAGTGCACTCTCTATGCATTGTTCCCTGTTGAAGTAGCCCTAAGCAGAGGCAAGGAAAACACACTTTCTTTGGAAAGTATTCACCGAGCTTCCAAAAAACTCAGAGATTACGGAAACCTCAGCCAATATTTTGTCACCCTATCTTGTTGATACTTGGTAGGAAAAAGGTGTATACCAGTTGCGCTTGGCTGCACACATTTTGTTCTGCTAGGTTGAAGCATTCCTTTGCAGGATGACTTTGAATATTTAGGTTTTACTACATTTTCCCCTCTAGGGATACATGCTTTTGAAAATCTAAATCAAACACGGTTTGTGCTAGCTGCTTGAAACTTGACTCACTGAATGAATTCTCATTGTGCTCTCTACGCTTCGTTACCGGTTTATGTACCCCTAAGCAGAGCAAAGAAAAATAGACTTTCGTTTGAACGTGTTTGTAGAGCATCCACAGAACTCAAGAGTTTACTGGACTCTCAGCCAATGTTTTTTCACCCGATCTTGTTGAAACTTGGCAGCAAAAATGTGTATATGGGTTGCACTTGGCAGCCCAAATTTCGTAATCTTATGTTGAAGAGTTCCTTTGCAGGAACACTTTGAATTTTTAGGTTTAACTTCTTTGTTCCCTATGTGAATACATGCATTTGGAATGCTAAATCAAACACAGTTTGTGATACCTGTTTGAAACTTGGCTCACTCAATTAGTTCTCAGTGCACTCTCTATGCATTGTCCCCCGCTGAAGTATCCCCAAGCAGAGGCAAGGAAAATATGCTTTCTTATGTAAGTGTTTGCAGAGCTTCCACAAAACTCCCAAGTTTACTGGAATTTCAGCGAATATTTTTTCACTTGATCTTGTTGATCCTAGGTAAGAAAGATGAGTATACCAGTTGCATTTGCCTGCCAAAATTTCGTTCTTCTAAGTTGAAGCATGTGCTTTCAGGAAGACATTGCATTTGGGGGGGTTTCTCTTCATTTTAACCTATAGGAATACATGCATTTGGAACTCTAAATCAAACACTGTTTGTGCTAGCTGCTTGAAGCTTGACTCACTCAATTAGTTCCTGGTGTACTCTCTGTGCTTTGTTCCCTGTTGAAGTGGTCCTAAGTGGAGGCGAGGAACATACGCTTTCCTTAGAAAGCATTTACAGAGCTTCAACAGAGCTCCAAGTTAACTGGAATCTCTGCAAATATTTACTCACCTGATCTTGATGACCCTTGTCAGGAAAGATGAGTATACCAGTTGCACTTAGCTACCCAAATGTCGTTCTTCTAGGTTGAAAAGTTCGTTTGCAGGAACACTTTGAATTTTTAGGTTTCACTTCACTTTTCCTTATAGGGACGTATGCATTTGGACTTATAAATCAAACACGGTTTATGCTAGCTGCTTGAAACTGAAACTCACTCAACTAGTTCTCCGTGCGATCTCTATGCTTTGTTTTCTGTTGAAGTAACCCTAAGCAGAGGCCAGGGAAAGAAACTTTCATTGGAAAGCATTTGCAGTGATTGCACAGAACTTTGAGTTTCCTGGAATCTCAGCAAATATTTTTTCACCCTAACTTGTTGTTAACTCGACAGGAAAGATAAGTATACCGGTTGCATTTGGCTGCCCAAATTTAGATCTTCTAGGTTGAATAGTTGGTTTGCAGGAATACTTTGAAATTTTAGGTTTCACTTCATTTTCCCCTATAGGGATACATGCACATGGAACTCTAAATCAAACACGGTTTTTGCTGTGTGCTTGTAACTTGACTCATTCAACTAGTTCTCAGTGCACTCTCTATGCATTGTTCCCTGTTGAAGTAGCCCTAAGCAGAGGCAAGGAAAACACACTTTCTTTGGAAAGTATTCACCGAGCTTCCAAAAAACTCAGAGATTACGGAAACCTCAGCCAATATTTTGTCACCCTATCTTGTTGATACTTGGTAGGAAAAAGGTGTATACCAGTTGCGCTTGGCTGCACACATTTTGTTCTGCTAGGTTGAAGCATTCCTTTGCAGGATGACTTTGAATATTTAGGTTTTACTACATTTTCCCCTCTAGGGATACATGCTTTTGAAAATCTAAATCAAACACGGTTTGTGCTAGCTGCTTGAAACTTGACTCACTGAATGAATTCTCATTGTGCTCTCTACGCTTCGTTACCGGTTTATGTACCCCTAAGCAGAGCAAAGAAAAATAGACTTTCGTTTGAACGTGTTTGTAGAGCATCCACAGAACTCAAGAGTTTACTGGACTCTCAGCCAATGTTTTTTCACCCGATCTTGTTGAAACTTGGCAGCAAAAATGTGTATATGGGTTGCACTTGGCAGCCCAAATTTCGTAATCTTATGTTGAAGAGTTCCTTTGCAGGAACACTTTGAATTTTTAGGTTTAACTTCTTTGTTCCCTATGTGAATACATGCATTTGGAATGCTAAATCAAACACAGTTTGTGATACCTGTTTGAAACTTGGCTCACTCAATTAGTTCTCAGTGCACTCTCTATGCATTGTCCCCCGCTGAAGTATCCCCAAGCAGAGGCAAGGAAAATATGCTTTCTTATGTAAGTGTTTGCAGAGCTTCCACAAAACTCCCAAGTTTACTGGAATTTCAGCGAATATTTTTTCACTTGATCTTGTTGATCCTAGGTAAGAAAGATGAGTATACCAGTTGCATTTGCCTGCCAAAATTTCGTTCTTCTAAGTTGAAGCATGTGCTTTCAGGAAGACATTGCATTTGGGGGGGTTTCTCTTCATTTTAACCTATAGGAATACATGCATTTGGAACTCTAAATCAAACACTGTTTGTGCTAGCTGCTTGAAGCTTGACTCACTCAATTAGTTCCTGGTGTACTCTCTGTGCTTTGTTCCCTGTTGAAGTGGTCCTAAGTGGAGGCGAGGAACATACGCTTTCCTTAGAAAGCATTTACAGAGCTTCAACAGAGCTCCAAGTTAACTGGAATCTCTGCAAATATTTACTCACCTGATCTTGATGACCCTTGTCAGGAAAGATGAGTATACCAGTTGCACTTAGCTACCCAAATGTCGTTCTTCTAGGTTGAAAAGTTCGTTTGCAGGAACACTTTGAATTTTTAGGTTTCACTTCACTTTGCCTTATAGGGACGTATGCATTTGGACTTATAAATCAAACACGGTTTATGCTAGCTGCTTGAAACTGAAACTCACTCAACTAGTTCTCAGTGCGATCTCTAGGCTTTGTTTTCTGTTGAAGTAACCCTAAGCAGAGGCCAGGGAAAGAAACTTTCATTGGAAAAAGCATTTGCAGTGATTGCACAGAACTTTGAGTTTCCTGGAATCTCAGCAAATATTTTTTCACCCTAACTTGTTGTTAACTCGACAGGAAAGATAAGTATACCGGTTGCATTTGGCTGCCCAAATTTAGATCTTCTAGGTTGAATAGTTGGTTTGCAGGAATACTTTGAAATTTTAGGTTTCACTTCATTTTCCCGTATAGGGATACATGCACATGGAACTCTAAATCAAACACGGTTTTTGCTGTGTGCTTGTAACTTGACTCATTCAACTAGTTCTCAGTGCACTCTCTATGCATTGTTCCCTGTTGAAGTAGCCCTAAGCAGAGGCAAGGAAAACACACTTTCTTTGGAAAGTATTCACCGAGCTTCCAAAAAACTCAGAGATTACGGAAACCTCAGCCAATATTTTGTCACCCTATCTTGTTGATACTTGGTAGGAAAAAGGTGTATACCAGTTGTGCTTGGCTGCACACATTTTGTTCTGCTAGGTTGAAGCATTCCTTTGCAGGATGACTTTGAATATTTAGGTTTTACTACATTTTCCCCTCTAGGGATACATGCTTTTGAAAATCTAAATCAAACACGGTTTGTGCTAGCTGCTTGAAACTTGACTCACTGAATGAATTCTCATTGTGCTCTCTACGCTTCATTACCGGTTTATGTACCCCTAAGCAGAGCAAAGAAAAATAGACTTTCGTTTGAACGTGTTTGTAGAGCATCCACAGAACTCAAGAGTTTACTGGACTCTCAGCCAATGTTTTTTCACCCGATCTTGTTGAAACTTGGCAGCAAAAATGTGTATATGGGTTGCACTTGGCAGCCCAAATTTCGTAATCTTATGTTGAAGAGTTCCTTTGCAGGAACACTTTGAATTTTTAGGTTTAACTTCTTTGTTCCCTATGTGAATACATGCATTTGGAATGCTAAATCAAACACAGTTTGTGATACCTGTTTGAAACTTGGCTCACTCAATTAGTTCTCAGTGCACTCTCTATGCATTGTCCCCCGCTGAAGTATCCCCAAGCAGAGGCAAGGAAAATATGCTTTCTTATGTAAGTGTTTGCAGAGCTTCCACAAAACTCCCAAGTTTACTGGAATTTCAGCGAATATTTTTTCACTTGATCTTGTTGATCCTAGGTAAGAAAGATGAGTATACCAGTTGCATTTGCCTGCCAAAATTTCGTTCTTCTAAGTTGAAGCATGTGCTTTCAGGAAGACATTGCATTTGGGGGGGTTTCTCTTCATTTTAACCTATAGGAATACATGCATTTGGAACTCTAAATCAAACACTGTTTGTGCTAGCTGCTTGAAACTTGACTCACTGAATGAATTCTCATTGTGCTCTCTACGCTTTGTTACCGGTTTATGTACCCCTAAGCAGAGCAAAGAAAAATAGACTTTCGTTTGAACGTGTTTGTAGAGCATCCACAGAACTCAAGAGTTTACTGGACTCTCAGCAAATGTTTTTTCACCCGATCTTGTTGAAACTTGGCAGCAAAAATGAGTATATGGGTTGCACTTGGCAGCCCAAATTTCGTAATCTTATGTTGAAGAGTTCCTTTGCAGGAACACTTTGAATTTTTAGGTTTAACTTCTTTTTTCCCTATGTGAATACATGCATTTGGAATGCTAAATCAAACACAGTTTGTGATACCTGTTTGAAACTTGGCTCACTCAATTAGTTTTCAGTGCACTCTCTATGCATTGTCCCCCGCTGAAGTATCCCCAAGCAGAGGCAAGGAAAATACGCTTTCTTATGTAAGTGTTTGCAGAGCTTCCACAAAACTCCCAAGTTTACTGGAATTTCAGCGAATATTTTTTCACTTGATCTTGTTGATCCTAGGTAAGAAAGATGAGTATACCAGTTGCATTTGCCTGCCAAAATTTCGTTCTTCTAAGTTGAAGCATGTGCTTTCAGGAAGACATTGCATTTGGGGGGGTTTCTCTTCATTTTAACCTATAATAATACATGCATTTGGAACTCTAAATCAAACACTGTTTGTGCTAGCTGCTTGAAGTTTGACTCACTCAATTAGTTCCTGGTGTACTCTCTGTGCTTTGTTCCCTGTTGAAGTGGTCCTAAGTGGAGGCGAGGAACATACGCTTTCCTTAGAAAGCATTTACAGAGCTTCAACAGAGCTCCAAGTTAACTGGAATCTCTGCAAATATTTACTCACCTGATCTTGATGACCCTTGTCAGGAAAGATGAGTATACCAGTTGCACTTAGCTACCCAAATGTCATTCTTCTAGGTTGAAAAGTTCGTTTGCAGGAACACTTTGAATTTTTAGGTTTCACTTCACTTTGCCTTATAGGGACGTATGCATTTGGACTTATAAATCAAACACGGTTTATGCTAGCTGCTTGAAACTGAAACTCACTCAACTAGTTCTCAGTGCGATCTCTAGGCTTTGTTTTCTGTTGAAGTAACCCTAAGCAGAGGCCAGGGAAAGAAACTTTCATTGGAAAAAGCATTTGCAGTGATTGCACAGAACTTTGAGTTTCCTGGAATCTCAGCAAATATTTTTTCACCCTAACTTGTTGTTAACTCGACAGGAAAGATAAGTATACCGGTTGCATTTGGCTGCCCAAATTTAGATCTTCTAGGTTGAATAGTTGGTTTGCAGGAATACTTTGAAATTTTAGGTTTCACTTCATTTTCCCCTATAGGGATACATGCACATGGAACTCTAAATCAAACACGGTTTTTGCTGTGTGCTTGTAACTTGACTCATTCAACTAGTTCTCAGTGCACTCTCTATGCATTGTTCCCTGTTGAAGTAGCCCTAAGCAGAGGCAAGGAAAACACACTTTCTTTGGAAAGTATTCACCGAGCTTCCAAAAAACTCAGAGATTACGGAAACCTCAGCCAATATTTTGTCACCCTATCTTGTTGATACTTGGTAGGAAAAAGGTGTATACCAGTTGCGCTTGGCTGCACAAATTTTGTTCTGCTAGGTTGAAGAATTCCATGGCAGGATGACTTTGAATATTTAGGTTTTACTACATTTTCCCCTCTAGGGATACATGCTTTTGAAAATCTAAATCAAACACGGTTTGTGCTAGCTGCTTGAAACTTGACTCACCGAATGAATTCTCATTGTGCTCTCTACGCTTCATTACCGGTTTATGTACCCCTAAGCAGAGCAAAGAAAAATAGACTTTCATTTGAACGTGTTTGTAGAGCATCCAGAGAACTCAAGAGTTTACTGGACTCTCAGCAAATGTTTTTTCACCCGATCCTGTTGAAACTTGGCAGCAAAAATGAGTATATGGGTTGCACTTGGCAGCCCAAATTTCGTAATCTTATGTTGAAGAGTTCCTTTGCAGGAACACTTTGAATTTTTAGGTTTAACTTCTTTGTTCCCTATGTGAATACATGCATTTGGAATGCTAAATCAAACACAGTTTGTGATACCTGTTTGAAACTTGGCTCACTCAATTAGTTCTCAGTGCACTCTCTATGCATTGTCCCCCGCTGAAGTATCCCCAAGCAGAGGCAAGGAAAATATGCTTTCTTATGTAAGTGTTTGCAGAGCTTCCACAAAACTCCCAAGTTTACTGGAATTTCAGCGAATATTTTTTCACTTGATCTTGTTGATCCTAGGTAAGAAAGATGAGT
>NW_027288326.1:0-57383 GCF_047511675.1 Marmota flaviventris
AGCATAAACCGTGTTTCATGTATAATTCCAGATGCATGTATCCCTATAAGGAAAAGGAAGTGAAACCTAAACATTCAAAAGCGTTCCTGCAAACGAACTTTTCAACCTAGAAGAACGAAATTTGGGTAGCTAAGTGCAACTGGTAAACTCATCTTTCCTGACAAGTATCATCAAGATCAGGTGAGTAATTATTTGCAGAGATTCAGTTAACTTGGAGCTCTGTTGAAGCTCTGTAAATGCTTTCTTAGGAAAGCAAAAGTTCCTTGCCTCCACTTAGGACCACTTCATCAGGGAACCAATCACAGAGAGCACACCGGGAACTAATTGAGTGAGTCAAGCTTCAAGCAGCTGGCCCAAACAGTGTTTGATTTAGAGCTCCAAATGCATGTATTCCTATAGGTTAAAATGATGAGAAACCCCCAAATTCAATGTCTTCCTGAAAGCAAATGTTTCAACGTAGAAGAACGAAATTTTGGCAGCCAAATGCAACTGGTATGCTCATCTTTCTTACCTAGTATCAACAAGATCAAGTGAAAAAATAGTCGCTGAAATTCCAGTAAACTTGGGAGTTTTGTGGAAGCTCTGCAAACACTTACATAAGAAAGTGTATTTTCCTTGCCTCTGTTTGGGGATACTTCAGCAGGGGACAATGCATAAAGAGCCACTGAGAAGTCATTGAGTGGGCCAAGTTTCAAACAGGTATCACAATCTGTGTTTGATTGAGCATTCGAAATGCATGTATTCCTATAGGGAAAAAAGAAGTTAAACCTGAAAATTCAAAGTGTTCCTGCAAAGGAACTCTTCAACATAAGATGACGAAATTTGGGCTGCCAAGTGCAACTCATCTACTCAGTTTTGCTGCCAAGTATCAACAAGATCGGGTTAAAAAATATCTGCTGAGAGTCCAGTAAACTCTGTTCTGTGGATGCTCTACAAACACTTTCAAATGAAAGTTTATTTTTCTCTGCTCTGCTTCGGTGTACATAAACCGGTAACAAAGCATAGAGAGCACAATGAGAATTCATTCAGTGAGTCAATTTTCAAGCAGCTAGCACAAACCGTGTTTGATTTCGATTTCCAAAAGCATGTATCCCTAGAGGGGAAAATGTAGTAAAACCTCACTAATCCAAGTCATCCTGCAAAGGAATGATTCAGCCTAGCAGAACAAAATTTGTGCTGCCAAGAGCAACTGGTATACACATTTTTTCTACCAAGTATCAACAAGTTCGGGTGAATAAACATTTGCTGAGATTCCAGTCAACTCAGAGTTCTCTGCAGCTTTGCAAATGCTTTCAAATGAAAGTGTATGTTCCTTGCCTCCGCTTAGAGCTACTACCACAGGGAACAAAGCATAGAGAGCACACCGAGAACGAATTGAGTGAGTCAAGTTTGAAGAAGCTAGCACAAACCGTGTTGGATATACAGTTCCAAATGCATGTATCCCCATAAGGGAAAAGGAAGTGAAACTTAAAATTCAAAGTGCTCCTGCAAACGAACGCTTCAACGCTGAAGAACGAAATTTGGGCAGCCAAGTGAAACCGGTATACTCATCTTTGCTGCCAAGTATCATCAAGATCGGGTGAAAAAATTTTGCTGAGATTCCAGTAAACTCAGAGTTCTGTGGAAGCTCTGCAAACACTTTCAAATGAAAGTATATTTTCCTTGCCTCTGCTTAGGGCTACTTCAACAGGAAACAAAGCATAGAGAGTGCACTGAGAACTAACTGAGTGAGTCAAGTTTCATGCAGCTAGTACCAACCCCGTTTGAGTTAGAGTTCCATATGCATGTATCCCTATAGGGGAAAATGAAGTGAAACCTCAAATTTCAAAGTGTTCCTGCAAACGAACTATTCAACCTAGAAGATCTAAATTTGGGCAGCCAAATGCAACCGGTCTACTTATCTTTGCTGTCGAGTAACAACAAGTTAGGGTGAAAAATATTTGCTGAGAATCCAGGAAACTCACAGTTCTGTGGAATCACTGCAAAGGCTTTCAAATGAAAGTTTCTTTCCCTTGCCTCTGCTTAGGGTTACTTCAACAGAAAACAAAGCATAGAGATCACACTGAGAACTAGTTGAGTGAGTTTCAGTTTCAAGCAGCTAGCATAAACCGTGTTTCATGTATAATTCCAGATGCATGTATCCCTATAAGGGAAAAGGAAGTGAAACCTAAACATTCAAAAGCGTTCCTGCAAACGAACTTTTCAACCTAGAAGAACGAAATTTGGGTAGCTAAGTGCAACTGGTAAACTCATCTTTCCTGACAAGTATCATCAAGATCAGATGAGTAATTATTTGCAGAGATTCCAGTTAACTTGGAGCTCTGTTGAAGCACTGTAAATTCTTTCTTAGTAAAGCGAATGTTCCTTGCCTCCACTTAGGACCACTTCACCAGGGAACCAATCACAGAGAGCACACCGGGAACTAATTGAGTGAGTCACGCTTCAAGCAGGTGGCCCAAACTGTGTTTGATTTAGAGCTCCAAATGCATGTATTCCTATAGGTTAAAATGATGAGAAACCCCCCAAATTCAATGTCTTCCTGAAAGCAAATGTTTCAACGTAGAAGAACGAAATTTTGGCAGCCAAATGCAACTGGTATGCTCATCTTTCTTACCTAGTATCAACAAGATCAAGTGAAAAAATATTCGCTGAAATTCCAGTAAACTTGGGAGTTTTGTGGAAGCTCTGCAAACACTTACATAAGAAAATGTATTTTCCTTGCCTCTGCTTGGGGATACTTCAGCAGGGGACAATGCATAAAGAGCCACTGAGAAGTCATTGAGTGGGCCAAGTTTCAAACAGGTATCACAAACTGTGTTTGATTGAGCATTCCAAATGCATGTATTCCTATAGGGAAAAAAGAAGTTAAACCTGAAAATTCAAAGTGTTCCTGCAAAGGAACTCTTCCACATAAGATGACGAAATTTGGGCTGCCAAGTGCAACTCATCTACTCAGTTTTGCTGCCAAGTATCAACAAGATCGGGGGAAAAAATATCTGCTGAGAGTCCAGTAAACTCTGTTCTGTGGATGCTCTACAAACACTTTCAAATGAAAGTTTATTTTTCTCTGCTCTGCTTCGGTGTACATAAACCGGTAACAAAGCATAGAGAGCACAATGAGAATTCATTCAGTGAGTCAATTTTCAAGCAGCTAGCACAAACCGTGTTTGATTTCGATTTCCAAAAGCATGTATCCCTAGAGGGGAAAATGTAGTAAAACCTAACTAATCCAAGTCATCCTGCAAAGGAATGATTCAGCCTAGCAGAACAAAATTTGTGCTGCCAAGAGCAACTGGTATACACATTTTTTCTACCAAGTATCAACAAGTTCGGGTGAATAAACATTTGCTGAGATTCCAGTCAACTCAGAGTTCTCTGCAGCTTTGCAAATGCTTTCAAATGAAAGTGTATGTTCCTTGCCTCCGCTTAGAGCTACTACCACAGGGAACAAAACATAGAGAGCACACTGAGAACGAATTGAGTGAGTCAAGTTTGAAGAAGTTAGCACAAACCGTGTTGGATATACAGTTCCAAATGCATGTATCCCCATAAGGGAAAAGGAAGTGAAACTTAAAATTCAAAGTGCTCCTGCAAACGAACGCTTCAACCCTGAAGAACGAAATTTGGGCAGCCAAGTGAAACCGGTATACTCATCTTTGCTGCCAAGTATCATCAAGATCGGGTGAAAAAATTTTGCTGAGATTCCAGTAAACTCAGAGTTCTGTGGAAGCTCTGCAAACACTTTCAAATGAAAGTATATTTTCCTTGCCTCTGCTTAGGGCTACTTCAACAGGAAACAAAGCATAGAGAGTGCACTGAGAACTAACTGAGTGAGTCAAGTTTCACGCAGCTAGTACCAACCGCGTTTGAGTTAGAGTTCCAAATGCATGTATCCCTATAGGGGAAAATGAAGTGAAACCTCAAATTTCAAAGTGTTCCTGCAAACGAACTATTCAACCTAGAAGATCTAAATTTGGGCAGCCAAATGCAACCGGTCTACTTAGCTTTGCTGTCGAGTGACAACAAGTTAGGGTGAAAAAATATTTGCTGAGAATCCAGGAAACTCACAGTTCTGTGGAATCACTGCAAAGGCTTTCAAATGAAAGTTTCTTTCCCTTGCCTCTGCTTAGGGTTACTTCAACAGAAAACAAAGCATAGAGATCACACTGAGAACTAGTTGAGTGAGTTTCAGTTTCAAGTAGCTAGCATAAACCGTGTTTGATGTATAATTCCAGATGCATGTATCCCTATAAGGGAAAAGGAAGTGAAACCTAAACATTCAAAAGCGTTCCTGCAAACGAACTTTTCAACCTAGAAGAACGAAATTTGGGTAGCTAAGTGCAACTGGTAAACTCATCTTTCCTGACAAGTATCATCAAGATCAGGTGAGTAATTATTTGCAGAGATTCCAGTTAACTTGGAGCTCTGTTGAAGCTCTGTAAATGCTTTCTTAGGAAAGCAAAAGTTGCTTGCCTCCACTTAGGACCACTTCACCAGGGAACCAATCACAGAGAGCACACCGGGAACTAATTGAGTGAGTCAAGCTTCAAGCAGCTGGCACAAACAGTGTTTGATTTAGAGCTCCAAATGCATGTATTCCTATAGGTTAAAATGAAGAGAAACCCCCCAAATTCAATGTCTTCCTGAAAGCAAATGTTTCAACGTAGAAGAACGAAATTTTGGCAGCCAAATGCAACTGGTATGCTCATCTTTCTTACATATTATCAACAAGATCAAGTGAAAAAATATTCGCTGAAATTCCAGTAAACTTGGGAGTTTTGTGGAAGCTCTGCAAACACTTACATAAGAAAGTGTATTTTCCTTGCCTCTGCTTGGGGATACTTCAGCAGGGGACAATGCATCAAGAGCCACTGAGAAGTCATTGAGTGGGCCAAGTTTCAAACAGGTATCACAAACTGTGTTTGATTGAGCATTCCAAATGCATGTATTCCTATAGGGAAAAAAGAAGTTAAACCTGAAAATTCAAAGTGTTCCTGCAAAGGAACTCTTCCACATAAGATGACGAAATTTGGGCTGCCAAGTGCAACTCATCTACTCAGTTTTGCTGCCAAGTATCAACAAGATCGGGTGAAAAAATATCTGCTGAGAGTCCAGTAAACTCTGTTCTGTGGATGCTCTACAAACACTTTCAAATGAAAGTTTATTTTTCTCTGCTCTGCTTCGGTGTACATAAACCGGTAACAAAGCATAGAGAGCACAATGAGAATTCATTCAGTGAGTCAATTTTCAAGCAGCTAGCACAAACCGTGTTTGATTTCGATTTCCAAAAGCATGTATCCCTAGAGGGGAAAATGTAGTAAAACCTAACTAATCCAAGTCATCCTGCAAAGGAATGATTCAGCCTAGCAGAAACAAAATTTGTGCTGCCAAGAGCAACTGGTATACACATTTTTTCTACCAAGTATCAACAAGTTCGGGTGAATAAACATTTGCTGAGATTCCAGTCAACTCAGAGTTCTCTGCAGCTTTGCAAATGCTTTCAAATGAAAGTGTATGTTCCTTGCCTCCGCTTAGAGCTACTACAACAGGGAACAAAACATAGAGAGCACACTGAGAACGAATTGAGTGAGTCAAGTTTGAAGAAGTTAGCACAAACCGTGTTGGATATACAGTTCCAAATGCATGTATCCCCATAAGGGAAAAGGAAGTGAAACTTAAAATTCAAAGTGCTCCTGCAAAGGAACGCTTCAACCCTGAAGAACGAAATTTGGGCAGCCAAGTGAAACCGGTATACTCATCTTTGCTGCCAAGTATCATCAAGATCGGGTGAAAAAATTTTGCTGAGATTCCAGTAAACTCAGAGTTCTGTGGAAGCTCTGCAAACACTTTCAAATGAAAGTATATTTTCCTTGCCTCTGCTTAGGGCTACTTCAACAGGAAACAAAGCATAGAGAGTGCACTGAGAACTAACTGAGTGAGTCAAGTTTCACGCAGCTAGTACCAACCGCGTTTGAGTTAGAGTTCCAAATGCATGTATCCCTATAGGGGAAAATGAAGTGAAACCTCAAATTTCAAAGTGTTCCTGCAAACGAACTATTCAACCTAGAAGATCTAAATTTGGGCAGCCAAATGCAACCGGTCTACTTAGCTTTGCTGTCGAGTGACAACAAGTTAGGGTGAAAAAATATTTGCTGAGAATCCAGGAAACTCACAGTTCTGTGGAATCACTGCAAAGGCTTTCAAATGAAAGTTTCTTTCCCTTGCCTCTGCTTAGGGTTACTTCAACAGAAAACAAAGCATAGAGATCACACTGAGAACTAGTTGAGTGAGTTTCAGTTTCAAGCAGCTAGCATAAACCGTGTTTGATGTATAATTCCAGATGCATGTATCCCTATAAGGGAAAAGGAAGTGAAACCTAAACATTCAAAAGCGTTCCTGCAAACGAACTTTTCAACCTAGAAGAACGAAATTTGGGTAGCTAAGTGCAACTGGTAAACTCATCTTTCCTGACAAGTATCATCAAGATCAGGTGAGTAATTATTTGCAGAGATTCCAGTTAACTTGGAGCTCTGTTGAAGCTCTGTAAATGCTTTCTTAGGAAAGCAAAAGTTGCTTGCCTCCACTTAGGACCACTTCATCAGGGAACCAATCACAGAGAGCACACCGGGAACTAATTGAGTGAGTCAAGCTTCAAGCAGCTGGCACAAACAGTGTTTGATTTAGAGCTCCAAATGCATGTATTCCTATAGGTTAAAATGAAGAGAAACCCCCCAAATTCAATGTCTTCCTGAAAGCAAATGTTTCAACGTAGAAGAACGAAATTTTGGCAGCCAAATGCAACTGGTATGCTCATCTTTCTAACATATTATCAACAAGATCAAGTGAAAAAATATTCGCTGAAATTCCAGTAAACTTGGGAGTTTTGTGGAAGCTCTGCAAACACTTACATAAGAAAGTGTATTTTCCTTGCCTCTGCTTGGGGATACTTCAGCAGGGGACAATGCATCAAGAGCCACTGAGAAGTCATTGAGTGGGCCAAGTTTCAAACAGGTATCACAAACTGTGTTTGATTGAGCATTCCAAATGCATGTATTCCTATAGGGAAAAAAGAAGTTAAACCTGAAAATTCAAAGTGTTCCTGCAAAGGAACTCTTCAACATAAGATGACGAAATTTGGGCTGCCAAGTGCAACTCATCTACTCAGTTTTGCTGCCAAGTATCAACAAGATCGGGTGAAAAAATATCTGCTGAGAGTCCAGGAAACTCTGTTCTGTGGATGCTCTACAAACACTTTCAAATGAAAGTTTGTTTTTCTCTGCTCTGCTTCGGTGTACATAAACCGGTAACAAAGCATAGAGAGCACAATGAGAATTCATTCAGTGAGTCAATTTTCAAGCAGCTAGCACAAACCGTGTTTGATTTCGATTTCCAAAAGCATGTATCCCTAGAGGGGAAAATGTAGTAAAACCTAACTAATCCAAGTCATCCTGCAAAGGAATGATTCAGCCTAGCAGAACAAAATTTGTGCTGCCAAGAGCAACTGGTATACACATTTTTTCTACCAAGTATCAACAAGTTCGGGTGAATAAACATTTGCTGAGATTCCAGTCAACTCAGAGTTCTCTGCAGCTTTGCAAATGCTTTCAAATGAAAGTGTATGTTCCTTGCCTCCGCTTAGAGCTACTACCACAGGGAACAAAGCATAGAGAGCACACCGAGAACGAATTGAGTGAGTCAAGTTTGAAGAAGCTAGCACAAACCGTGTTGGATATACAGTTCCAAATGCATATATCCCCATAAGGGAAAAGGAAGTGAAACTTAAAATTCAAAGTGCTCCTGCAAACGAATGCTTCAACCCTGAAGAACGAAATTTGGGCAGCCAAGTGAAACCGGTATACTCATCTTTGCTGCCAAGTATCATCAAGATCGGGTGAAAAAAATTTGCTGAGATTCCAGTAAACTCAGACTTCTGTGGAAGCTCTGCAAACACTTTCAAATGAAAGTATATTTTCCTTGCCTCTGCTTAGGGCTACTTCAACAGGAAAAAAACCATAGAGAGTGCACTGAGAACTAACTGAGTGAGTCAAGTTTCATGCAGCTAGTACCAACCGCGTTTGAGTTAGAGTTCCAAATGCATGTATCCCTATAGGGGAAAATGAAGTGAAACCTCAAATTTCAAAGTGTTCCTGCAAACGAACTATTCAACCTAGAAGATCTAAATTTGGGCAGCCAAATGCAACCGGTCTACTTATCTTTGCTGTCGAGTAACACAAGTTAGGGTGAAAAAATATTTGCTGAGAATCCAGGAAACTCACAGTTCTGTGGAATCACTGCAAAGGCTTTCAAATGAAAGTTTCTTTCCCTTGCCTCTGCTTAGAGTTACTTCAACAGAAAACAAAGCATAGAGATCACACTGAGAACTACTTGAGTGAGTTTCTGTTTCAAGCAGCTATCGTAAACCGTGTTTGATGTATAATTCCAGATGCATGTATCCCTATAAGGGAAAAGGAAGTGAAACCTAAACATTCAAAAGCGTTCCTGCAAACGAACTTTTCAACCTAGAAGAACGAAATTTGGGTAGCTAAGTGCAACTGGTAAACTCATCTTTCCTGACAAGTATCATCAAGATCAGGTGAGTAATTATTTGCAGAGATTCCAGTTAACTTGGAGCTCTGTTGAAGCACTGTAAATGCTTCCTTAGGAAAGCGAATGTTCCTTGCCTCCACTTAGGACCACTTCACCAGGGAACCAATCACAGAGAGCACACCGGGAACTAATTGAGTGAGTCAAGCTTCAAGCAGCTGGCACAAACAGTGTTTGATTTAGAGCTCCAAATGCATGTATTCCTATAGGTTAAAATGAAGAGAAACCCCCCAAATTCAATGTCTTCCTGAAAGCAAATGTTTCAACGTAGAAGAACGAAATTTTGGCAGTCAAATGCAACTGGTATGCTCATCTTTCTTACCTAGTATCAACAAGATCAAGTGAAAAAATAGTCGCTGAAATTCCAGTAAACTTGGGAGTTTTGTGGAAGCTCTGCAAACACTTACATAAGAAAGTGTATTTTCCTTGCCTCTGCTTGGGGATACTTCAGCAGGGGACACTGCATAAAGAGCCACTGAGAAGTCATTGAGTGGGCCAAGTTTCAAACAGGTATCACAAACTGTGTTTGATTGAGCATTCCAAATGCATGTATTCCTATAGGGAAAAAAGAAGTTAAACCTGAAAATTCAAAGTGTTCCTGCAAAGGAACTCTTCAACATAAGATGACGAAATTTGGGCTGCCAAGTGCAACTCATCTACTCAGTTTTGCTGCCAAGTATCAACAAGATCGGGTGAAAAAATATCTGCTGAGAGTCCAGTAAACTCTGTTCTGTGGATGCTCTACAAACACTTTCAAATGAAAGTTGATTTTTCTCTGCTCTGCTTCGGTGTACATAAACCGGTAACAAAGCACAGAGAGCACAATGAGAATTCATTCAGTGAGTCAATTTTCAAGCAGCTAGCACAAACCGTGTTTGATTTCGATTTCCAAAAGCATGTATCCCTAGAGGGGAAAATGTAGTAAAACCTAACTAATCCAAGTCATCCTGCAAAGGAATGATTCATCCTAGCAGAACAAAATTTGTGCTGCCAAGAGCAACTGGTATACACATTTTTTCTACCAAGTATCAACATCTTCGGGTGAATAAACATTTGCTGAGATTCCAGTCAACTCAGAGTTCTCTGCAGCTTTGCAAATGCTTTCAAAAGAAAGTGTATGTTCCTTGCCTCCGCTTAGAGCTACTACCACAGGGAACAAGGCATAGAGAGCACACCAAGAACGAATTGAGTGAGTCAAGTTTGAAGAAGCTAGCACAAACCGTGTTGGATATACAGTTCCAAATGCATGTATCCCCATAAGGGAAAAGGAAGTGAAACTTAAAATTCAAAGTGCTCCTGCAAACGAACACTTCAACCCTGAACAACGAAATTTGGGCAGCCAAGTGAAACCGGTATACTCATCTTTGCTGCCAAGTATCATCAAGATCGGGTGAAAAAATTTTGCTGAGATTCCAGTAAACTCAGAGTTCTGTGGAAGCTCTGCAAACACTTTCAAATGAAAGTATATTTTCCTTGCCTCTGCTTAGGGCTACTTCAACAGGAAACAAAGCATAGAGAGTGCCCTGAGAACTAACTGAGTGAGTCAAGTTTCATGCAGCTAGTACCAACCGCGTTTGAGTTAGAGTACCAAATGCATGTATCCCTATAGGGGAAAATGAAGTGAAACCTCAAATTTCAAAGTGTTCCTGCAAACGAACTATTCAACCTAGAAGATCTAAATTTGGGCAGCCAAATGCAACCGGTCTACTTATCTTTGCTGTCGAGTAACAACAAGTTAGGGTGAAAAAATATTTGCTGAGAATCCAGGAAACTCACAGTTCTGTGGAATCACTGCAAAGGCTTTCAAATGAAAGTTTCTTTCCCTTGCCTCTGCTTAGGGTTACTTCAACAGAAAACAAAGCATAGAGATCACACTGAGAACTACTTGAGTGAGTTTCAGTTTCAAGCAGCTAGCGTAAACCGTGTTTGATGTATAATTCCAGATGCATGTATCCCTATAAGGGAAAAGGAAGTGAAACCTAAACATTCAAAAGCGTTCCTGCAAACGAACTTTTCAACCTAGAAGAACGAAATTTGGGTAGCTAAGTGCAACTGGTAAACTCATCTTTCCTGACAAGTATCATCAAGAACAGGTGAGTAATTATTTGCAGAGATTCCAGTTAACTTGGAGCTCTGTTGAAGCACTGTAAATGCTTTCTTAGTAAAGCGAATGTTCCTTGCCTCCACTTAGGACCACTTCACCAGGGAACCAATCACAGAGAGCACACCGGGAACTAATTGAGTGAGTCAAGCTTCAAGCAGCTGGCACAAACAGTGTTTGATTTAGAGCTCCAAATGCATGTATTCCTATAGGTTGAAATGAAGAGAAACCCCCCAAATTCAATGTCTTCCTGAAAGCAAATGTTTCAACGTAGAAGAACGAAATTTTGGCAGCCAAATGCAACTGGTATGCTCATCTTTCTTACCTAGTGTCAACAAGATCAAGTGAAAAAATATTCCCTGAAATTCCAGTAAACTTGGGAGTTTTGTGGAAGCTCTGCAAACACTTACATAAGAAAGTGTATTTTCCTTGCCTCTGCTTGGGGATACTTCAGCAGGGGACAATGCATCAAGAGCCTCTGAGAAGTCATTGAGTGGGCCAAGTTTCAAAGAGTGATCCCAAACTGTGTTTGATTGAGCATTCCAAATGCATGTATTCCTATAGGGAAAAAAGAAGTTAAACCTGAAAATTCAAAGTGTTCCTGCAAAGGAACTCTTCAACATAAGATGATGAAATTTGGGCTGCCAAGTGCAATTCATCTACTCAGTTTTGCTGCCAAGTATCAACAAGATCGGGTGAAAAAATATCTGCTGAGAGTCCAGTAAACTCTGTTCTGTGGATGCTCTACAAACACTTTCAAATGAAAGTTTATTTTTCTCTGCTCTACTTCGGTGTACATAAACCGGTAACAAAGCACAGAGAGCACAATGAGAATTCATTCAGTGAGTCAATTTTCAAGCAGCTAGCACAAACCGTGTTTGATTTCGATTTCCAAAAGCATGTATCCCTAGAGGGGAAAATGTAGTAAAACCTAACTAATCCAAGTCATCCTGCAAAGGAATGATTCAGCCTAGCAGAACAAAATTTGTGCTGCCAAGAGCAACTGGTATACACATTTTTTCTACCAAGTATCAACAAGTTCGGGTGAATAAACATTTGCTGAGATTCCAGTCAACTCAGAGTTCTCTGCAGCTTTGCAAATGCTTTCAAATGAACGTGTATGTTCCTTGCCTCCGCTTAGAGCTACTACCACAGGGAACAAAGCATAGAGAGCACACCGAGAACGAATTGAGTGAGTCAAGTTTGAAGAAGCTAGCACAAACCGTGTTGGATATACAGTTCCAAATGCATGTATCCCCATAAGGGAAAAGGAAGTGAAACTTAAAATTCAAAGTGCTCCTGCAAACGAACGCTTCGACCCTGAAGAACGAAATTTGGGCAGCCAAGTGAAACCGGTATACTCATCTTTGCTGCCAAGTATCATCAAGATCGGGTGAAAAAATTTTGCTGAGATTCCAGTAAACTCAGAGTTCTGTGGAAGCTCTGCAAACACTTTCAAATGAAAGTATATTTTCCTTGCCTCTGCTTAGGGCTACTTCAACAGGAAACAAAGCATAGAGAGTGCACTGAGAACTAACTGAGTGAGTCAAGTTTCATGCAGCTAGTACCAACCGCGATTGAGTTAGAGTTCCAAATGCATGTATCCCTATAGGGGAAAATGAAGTGAAACCTCAAATTTCAAAGTGTTCCTGCAAACGAACTATTCAACCTAGAAGATCTAAATTTGGGCAGCCAAATGCAACCGGTCTACTTATCTTTGCTGTCGAGTAACAACAAGTTAGGGTGAAAAAATATTTGCTGAGAATCCAGGACACTCACAGTTCTGTGGAATCACTGCAAAGGCTTTCAAATGAAAGTTTCTTTCCCTTGCCTCTGCTTAGGGTTACTTCAACAGAAAACAAAGCATAGAGATCACACTGAGAACTAGTTGAGTGAGTTTCAGTTTCAAGCAGCTAGCATAAACCGTGTTTGATGTATAATTCCAGATGCATGTATCCCTATAAGGGAAAAGGAAGTGAAACCTAAACATTCAAAAGCGTTCCTGCAAACGAACTTTTCAACCTAGAAGAACGAAATTTGGGTAGCTAAGTGCAACTGGTAAACTCATCTTTCCTGACAAGTATCATCAAGATCAGGTGAGTAATTATTTGCAGAGATTCCAGTTAACTTGGAGCTCTGTTGAAGCACTGTACATGCTTTCTTAGGAAAGCGAATGTTCCTTGCCTCCACTTAGGACCACTTCACCAGGGAACCAATCACAGAGAGCACACCGGGAACTAATTGAGTGAGTCAAGCTTCAAGCAGCTAGCACAAACAGTGTTTGATTTAGAGCTCCAAATGCATGTATTCCTATAGGTTAAAATGAAGAGAAACCCCCCAAATTCAATGTCTTCCTGAAAGCAAATGTTTCAACGTAGAAGAACGAAATTTTGGCAGCCAAATGCAACTGGTATGCTCATCTTTCTGACCTAGTATCAACAAGATCAAGTGAAAAAATATTCGCTGAAATTCCAGTAAACTTGGGAGTTTTGTGGAAGCTCTGCAAACACTTACATAAGAAAGTGTATTTTCCTTGCCTCTGCTTGGGGATACTTCAGCAGGGGACAATGCATCAAGAGCCACTGAGAAGTCATTGAGTGGGCCAAGTTTCAAACAGGTATCACAAACTGTGTTTGATTGAGCATTCCAAATGCATGTATTCCTATAGGGAAAAAAGAAGTTAATCCTGAAAATTCAAAGTGTTCCTGCAAAGGAACGCTTCAACATAAGATGACGAAATTTGGGCTGCCAAGTGCAACTCATCTACTCAGTTTTGCTGCCAAGTATCAACAAGATCGGGTGAAAAAATATCTGCTGAGAGTCCAGTAAACTCTGTTCTGTGGATGCTCTACAAACACTTTCAAATGAAAGTTTATTTTTCTCTGCTCTGCTTCGGTGTACATAAACCGGTAACAAAGCATAGAGAGCACAATGAGAATTCATTCAGTGAGTCAATTTTCAAGCAGCTAGCACAAACCGTGTTTGATTTCGATTTCCAAAAGCATGTATCCCTAGAGGGAAAATGTAGTAAAACCTAACTAATCCAAGTCATCCTGCAAAGGAATGATTCAGCCTAGCAGAACAAAATTTGTGCTGCCAAGAGCAACTGGTATACACATTTTTTCTACCAAGTATCAACAAGTTCGGGTGAATAAACATTTGCTGAGATTCCAGTCAACTCAGAGTTCTCTGCAGCTTTGCAAATGCTTTCAAATGAAAGTGTATGTTCCTTGCCTCCGCTTAGAGCTACTACCACAGGGAACAAAGCATAGAGAGCACACCGAGAACGAATTGAGTGAGTCAAGTTTGAAGAAGCTAGCACAACCGTGTTGGATATACAGTTCCAAATGCATATATCCCCATAAGGGAAAAGGAAGTGAAACTTAAAATTCAAAGTGCTCCTGCAAACGAATGCTTCAACCCTGAAGAACGAAATTTGGGCAGCCAAGTGAAACCGGTATACTCATCTTTGCTGCCAAGTATCATCAAGATCGGGTGAAAAAAATTTGCTGAGATTCCAGTAAACTCAGACTTCTGTGGAAGCTCTGCAAACACTTTCAAATGAAAGTATATTTTCCTTGCCTCTGCTTAGGGCTACTTCAACAGGAAAAAAACCATAGAGAGTGCACTGAGAACTAACTGAGTGAGTCAAGTTTCATGCAGCTAGTACCAACCGCGTTTGAGTTAGAGTTCCAAATGCATGTATCCCTATAGGGGAAAATGAAGTGAAACCTCAAATTTCAAAGTGTTCCTGCAAACGAACTATTCAACCTAGAAGATCTAAATTTGGGCAGCCAAATGCAACCGGTCTACTTATCTTTGCTGTCGAGTAACAACAAGTTAGGGTGAAAAAATATTTGCTGAGAATCCAGGAAACTCACAGTTCTGTGGAATCACTGCAAAGGCTTTCAAATGAAAGTTTCTTTCCCTTGCCTCTGCTTAGAGTTACTTCAACAGAAAACAAAGCATAGAGATCACACTGAGAACTACTTGAGTGAGTTTCTGTTTCAAGCAGCTATCGTAAACCGTGTTTGATGTATAATTCCAGATGCATGTATCCCTATAAGGGAAAAGGAAGTGAAACCTAAACATTCAAAAGCGTTCCTGCAAACGAACTTTTCAACCTAGAAGAACGAAATTTGGGTAGCTAAGTGCAACTGGTAAACTCATCTTTCCTGACAAGTATCATCAAGATCAGGTGAGTAATTATTTGCAGAGATTCCAGTTAACTTGGAGCTCTGTTGAAGCACTGTAAATGCTTCCTTAGGAAAGCGAATGTTCCTTGCCTCCACTTAGGACCACTTCACCAGGGAACCAATCACAGAGAGCACACCGGGAACTAATTGAGTGAGTCAAGCTTCAAGCAGCTGGCACAAACAGTGTTTGATTTAGAGCTCCAAATGCATGTATTCCTATAGGTTAAAATGAAGAGAAACCCCCCAAATTCAATGTCTTCCTGAAAGCAAATGTTTCAACGTAGAAGAACGAAATTTTGGCAGTCAAATGCAACTGGTATGCTCATCTTTCTTACCTAGTATCAACAAGATCAAGTGAAAAAATAGTCGCTGAAATTCCAGTAAACTTGGGAGTTTTGTGGAAGCTCTGCAAACACTTACATAAGAAAGTGTATTTTCCTTGCCTCTGCTTGGGGATACTTCAGCAGGGACACTGCATAAAGAGCCACTGAGAAGTCATTGAGTGGGCCAAGTTTCAAACAGGTATCACAAACTGTGTTTGATTGAGCATTCCAAATGCATGTATTCCTATAGGGAAAAAAGAAGTTAAACCTGAAAATTCAAAGTGTTCCTGCAAAGGAACTCTTCAACATAAGATGACGAAATTTGGGCTGCCAAGTGCAACTCATCTACTCAGTTTTGCTGCCAAGTATCAACAAGATCGGGTGAAAAAATATCTGCTGAGAGTCCAGTAAACTCTGTTCTGTGGATGCTCTACAAACACTTTCAAATGAAAGTTGATTTTTCTCTGCTCTGCTTCGGTGTACATAATCCGGTAACAAAGCACAGAGAGCACAATGAGAATTCATTCAGTGAGTCAATTTTCAAAGCAGCTAGCACAAACCGTGTTTGATTTCGATTTCCAAAAGCATGTATCCCTAGAGGGAAAATGTAGTAAAACCTAACTAATCCAAGTCATCCTGCAAAGGAATGATTCATCCTAGCAGAACAAAATTTGTGCTGCCAAGAGCAACTGGTATACACATTTTTTCTACCAAGTATCAACATCTTCGGGTGAATAAACATTTGCTGAGATTCCAGTCAACTCAGAGTTCTCTGCAGCTTTGCAAATGCTTTCAAATGAAAGTGTATGTTCCTTGCCTCCGCTTAGAGCTACTACCACAGGGAACAAGGCATAGAGAGCACACCAAGAACGAATTTAGTGAGTCAAGTTTGAAGAAGCTAGCACAAACCGTGTTGGATATACAGTTCCAAATGCATGTATCCCCATAAGGGAAAA
Source organism: Marmota flaviventris (assembly GCF_047511675.1). Classification (NCBI taxonomy): domain Eukaryota; kingdom Metazoa; phylum Chordata; class Mammalia; order Rodentia; family Sciuridae; genus Marmota; species Marmota flaviventris. The sequence continues at coordinate 16,181 of NW_027288326.1, forward strand.
GGAAGTGAAACTTAAAATTCAAAGTGCTCCTGCAAACGAACGCTTCGACCCTGAAGAACGAAATTTGGGCAGCCAAGTGAAACCAGTATACTCATCTTTGCTGCCAAGTATCATCAAGATCGGGTGAAAAAATTTTGCTGAGATTCCAGTAAACTCAGAGTTCTGTGGAAGCTCTGCAAACACTTTCAAATGAAAGTATATTTTCCTTGCCTCTGCTTAGGGCTACTTCAACAGGAAACAAAGCATAGAGAGTGCACTGAGAACTAACTGAGTGAGTCAAGTTTCATGCAGCTAGTACCAACCGCGATTGAGTTAGAGTTCCAAATGCATGTATCCCTATAGGGGAAAATGAAGTGAAACCTCAAATTTCAAAGTGTTCCTGCAAACGAACTATTCAACCTAGAAGATCTAAATTTGGGCAGCCAAATGCAACCGGTCTACTTAGCTTTGCTGTCGAGTAACAACAAGTTAGGGTGAAAAAATATTTGCTGAGAATCCAGGACACTCACAGTTCTGTGGAATCACTGCAAAGGCTTTCAAATGAAAGTTTCTTTCCCTTGCCTCTGCTTAGGGTTACTTCAACAGAAAACAAAGCATAGAGATCACACTGAGAACTAGTTGAGTGAGTTTCAGTTTCAAGCAGCTAGCATAAACCGTGTTTGATGTATAATTCCAGATGCATGTATCCCTATAAGGGAAAAGGAAGTGAAACCTAAACATTCAAAAGCGTTCCTGCAAACGAACTTTTCAACCTAGAGGAACGAAATTTGGGTAGCTAAGTGCAACTGGTAAACTCATCTTTCCTGACAAGTATCATCAAGATCAGGTGAGTAATTATTTGCAGAGATTCCAGTTAACTTGGAGCTCTGTTGAAGCACTGTACATGCTTTCTTAGGAAAGCGAATGTTCCTTGCCTCCACTTAGGACCACTTCACCAGGGAACCAATCACAGAGAGCACACCGGGAACTAATTGAGTGAGTCAAGCTTCAAGCAGCTAGCACAAACAGTGTTTGATTTAGAGCTCCAAATGCATGTATTCCTATAGGTTAAAATGAAGAGAAACCCCCCAAATTCAATGTCTTCCTGAAAGCAAATGTTTCAACGTAGAAGAACGAAATTTTGGCAGCCAAATGCAACTGGTATGCTCATCTTTCTGACCTAGTATCAACAAGATCAAGTGAAAAAATATTCGCTGAAATTCCAGTAAACTTGGGAGTTTTGTGGAAGCTCTGCAAACACTTACATAAGAAAGTGTATTTTCCTTGCCTCTGCTTGGGGATACTTCAGCAGGGGACAATGCATCAAGAGCCACTGAGAAGTCATTGAGTGGGCCAAGTTTCAAACAGGTATCACAAACTGTGTTTGATTGAGCATTCCAAATGCATGTATTCCTATAGGGAAAAAAGAAGTTAATCCTGAAAATTCAAAGTGTTCCTGCAAAGGAACGCTTCAACATAAGATGACGAAATTTGGGCTGCCAAGTGCAACTCATCTACTCAGTTTTGCTGCCAAGTATCAACAAGATCGGGTGAAAAAATATCTGCTGAGAGTCCAGTAAACTCTGTTCTGTGGATGCTCTACAAACACTTTCAAATGAAAGTTGATTTTTCTCTGCTCTGCTTCGGTGTACATAAACCGGTAACAAAGCACAGAGAGCACAATGAGAATTCATTCAGTGAGTCAATTTTCAAGCAGCTAGCACAAACCGTGTTTGATTTCGATTTCCAAAAGCATGTATCCCTAGAGGGGAAAATGTAGTAAAACCTAACTAATCCAAGTCATCCTGCAAAGGAATGATTCATCCTAGCAGAACAAAATTTGTGCTGCCAAGAGCAACTGGTATACACATTTTTTCTACCAAGTATCAACATCTTCGGGTGAATAAACATTTGCTGAGATTCCAGTCAACTCAGAGTTCTCTGCAGCTTTGCAAATGCTTTCAAAAGAAAGTGTATGTTCCTTGCCTCCGCTTAGAACTACTACCACAGGGAACAAGGCATAGAGAGCACACCAAGAACGAATTGAGTGAGTCAAGTTTGAAGAAGCTAGCACAAACCGTGTTGGATATACAGTTCCAAATGCATGTATCCCCATAAGGGAAAAGGAAGTGAAACTTAAAATTCAAAGTGCTCCTGCAAACGAACACTTCAACCCTGAACAACGAAATTTGGGCAGCCAAGTGAAACCGGTATACTCATCTTTGCTGCCAAGTATCATCAAGATCGGGTGAAAAAATTTTGCTGAGATTCCAGTAAACTCAGAGTTCTGTGGAAGCTCTGCAAACACTTTCAAATGAAAGTATATTTTCCTTGCCTCTGCTTAGGGCTACTTCAACAGGAAACAAAGCATAGAGAGTGCACTGAGAACTAACTGAGTGAGTCAAGTTTCATGCAGCTAGTACCAACCGCGTTTGAGTTAGAGTACCAAATGCATGTATCCCTATAGGGGAAAATGAAGTGAAACCTCAAATTTCAAAGTGTTCCTGCAAACGAACTATTCAACCTAGAAGATCTAAATTTGGGCAGCCAAATGCAACCGGTCTACTTATCTTTGCTGTCGAGTAACAACAAGTTAGGGTGAAAAAATATTTGCTGAGAATCCAGGACACTCACAGTTCTGTGGAATCACTGCAAAGGCTTTCAAATGAAAGTTTCTTTCCCTTGCCTCTGCTTAGGGTTACTTCAACAGAAAACAAAGCATAGAGATCACACTGAGAACTAGTTGAGTGAGTTTCAGTTTCAAGCAGCTAGCATAAACCGTGTTTGATGTATAATTCCAGATGCATGTATCCCTATAAGGGAAAAGGAAGTGAAACCTAAACATTCAAAAGCGTTCCTGCAAACGAACTTTTCAACCTAGAGGAACGAAATTTGGGTAGCTAAGTGCAACTGGTAAACTCATCTTTCCTGACAAGCATCATCAAGATCAGGTGAGTAATTATTTGCAGAGATTCCAGTTAACTTGGAGCTCTGTTGAAGCACTGTACATGCTTTCTTAGGAAAGCGAATGTTCCTTGCCTCCACTTAGGACCACTTCACCAGGGAACCAATCACAGAGAGCACACCGGGAACTAATTGAGTGAGTCAAGCTTCAAGCAGCTAGCACAAACAGTGTTTGATTTAGAGCTCCAAATGCATGTATTCCTATAGGTTAAAATGAAGAGAAACCCCCCAAATTCAATGTCTTCCTGAAAGCAAATGTTTCAACGTAGAAGAACGAAATTTTGGCAGCCAAATGCAACTGGTATGCTCATCTTTCTGACCTAGTATCAACAAGATCAAGTGAAAAAATATTCGCTGAAATTCCAGTAAACTTGGGAGTTTTGTGGAAGCTCTGCAAACACTTACATAAGAAAGTGTATTTTCCTTGCCTCTGCTTGGGGATACTTCAGCAGGGGACAATGCATCAAGAGCCACTGAGAAGTCATTGAGTGGGCCAAGTTTCAAACAGGTATCACAAACTGTGTTTGATTGAGCATTCCAAATGCATGTATTCCTATAGGGAAAAAAGAAGTTAATCCTGAAAATTCAAAGTGTTCCTGCAAAGGAACGCTTCAACATAAGATGACGAAATTTGGGCTGCCAAGTGCAACTCATCTACTCAGTTTTGCTGCCAAGTATCAACAAGATCGGGTGAAAAAATATCTGCTGAGAGTCCAGTAAACTCTGTTCTGTGGATGCTCTACAAACACTTTCAAATGAAAGTTTATTTTTCTCTGCTCTGCTTCGGTGTACATAAACCGGTAACAAAGCATAGAGAGCACAATGAGAATTCATTCAGTGAGTCAATTTTCAAGCAGCTAGCACAAACCGTGTTTGATTTCGATTTCCAAAAGCATGTATCCCTATAGGGGAAAATGTAGTAAAACCTAACTAATCCAAGTCATCCTGCAAAGGAATGATTCAGCCTAGCAGAACAAAATTTGTGCTGCCAAGAGCAACTGGTATACACATTTTTTCTACCAAGTATCAACAAGTTCGGGTGAATAAACATTTGCTGAGATTCCAGTCAACTCAGAGTTCTCTGCAGCTTTGCAAATGCTTTCAAATGAAAGTGTATGTTCCTTGCCTCCGCTTAGAGCTACTACCACAGGGAACAAAGCATAGAGAGCACACCAAGAACGAATTGAGTGAGTCAAGTTTGAAGAAGCTAGCACAAACCGTGTTGGATATACAGTTCCAAATGCATATATCCCCATAAGGGAAAAGGAAGTGAAACTTAAAATTCAAAGTGCTCCTGCAAACGAATGCTTCAACCCTGAAGAACGAAATTAGGGCAGCCAAGTGAAACCGGTATACTCATCTTTGCTGCCAAGTATCATCAAGATCGGGTGAAAAAAATTTGCTGAGATTCCAGTAAACTCAGACTTCTGTGGAAGCTCTGCAAACACTTTCAAATGAAAGTATATTTTCCTTGCCTCTGCTTAGGGCTACTTCAACAGGAAACAAAGCATAGAGAGTGCACTGAGAACTAACTGAGTGAGTCAAGTTTCATGCAGCTAGTACCAACCGCGTTTGAGTTAGAGTTCCAAATGCATGTATCCCTATAGGGGAAAATGAAGTGAAACCTCAAATTTCAAAGTGTTCCTGCAAACGAACTATTCAACCTAGAAGATCTAAATTTGGGCAGCCAAATGCAACCGGTCTACTTATCTTTGCTGTCGAGTAACAACAAGTTAGGGTGAAAAAATATTTGCTGAGAATCCAGGAAACTCACAGTTCTGTGGAATCACTGCAAAGGCTTTCAAATGAAAGTTTCTTTCCCTTGCCTCTGCTTAGAGTTACTTCAACAGAAAACAAAGCATAGAGATCACACTGAGAACTACTTGAGTGAGTTTCTGTTTCAAGCAGCTATCGTAAACCGTGTTTGATGTATAATTCCAGATGCATGTATCCCTATAAGGGAAAAGGAAGTGAAACCTAAACATTCAAAAGCGTTCCTGCAAACGAACTTTTCAACCTAGAAGAACGAAATTTGGGTAGCTAAGTGCAACTGGTAAACTCATCTTTCCTGACAAGTATCATCAAGAACAGGTGAGTAATTATTTGCAGAGATTCCAGTTAACTTGGAGCTCTGTTGAAGCACTGTAAATGCTTCCTTAGGAAAGCGAATGTTCCTTGCCTCCACTTAGGACCACTTCACCAGGGAACCAATCACAGAGAGCACACCGGGAACTAATTGAGTGAGTCAAGCTTCAAGCAGCTGGCACAAACAGTGTTTGATTTAGAGCTCCAAATGCATGTATTCCTATAGGTTAAAATGAAGAGAAACCCCCCAAATTCAATGTCTTCCTGAAAGCAAATGTTTCAACGTAGAAGAACGAAATTTTGGCAGTCAAATGCAACTGGTATGCTCATCTTTCTTACCTAGTATCAACAAGATCAAGTGAAAAAATAGTCGCTGAAATTCCAGTAAACTTGGGAGTTTTGTGGAAGCTCTGCAAACACTTACATAAGAAAGTGTATTTTCCTTGCCTCTGCTTGGGGATACTTCAGCAGGGGACACTGCATAAAGAGCCACTGAGAAGTCATTGAGTGGGCCAAGTTTCAAACAGGTATCACAAACTGTGTTTGATTGAGCATTCCAAATGCATGTATTCCTATAGGGAAAAAAGAAGTTAAACCTGAAAATTCAAAGTGTTCCTGCAAAGGAACTCTTCAACATAAGATGACGAAATTTGGGCTGCCAAGTGCAACTCATCTACTCAGTTTTGCTGCCAAGTATCAACAAGATCGGGTGAAAAAATATCTGCTGAGAGTCCAGTAAACTCTGTTCTGTTTAATGCTCTACAAACACTTTCAAATGAAAGTTGATTTTTCTCTGCTCTGCTTCGGTGTACATAAACCGGTAACAAAGCACAGAGAGCACAATGAGAAATCATTCAGTGAGTCAATTTTCAAGCAGCTAGCACAAACCGTGTTTGATTTCGATTTCCAAAAGCATGTATCCCTAGAGGGGAAAATGTAGTAAAACCTAACTAATCCAAGTCATCCTGCAAAGGAATGATTCATCCTAGCAGAACAAAATTTGTGCTGCCAAGAGCAACTGGTATACACATTTTTTCTACCAAGTATCAACATCTTCGGGTGAATAAACATTTGCTGAGATTCCAGTCAACTCAGAGTTCTCTGCAGCTTTGCAAATGCTTTCAAAAGAAAGTGTATGTTCCTTGCCTCCGCTTAGAGCTACTACCACAGGGAACAAGGCATAGAGAGCACACCAAGAACGAATTGAGTGAGTCAAGTTTGAAGAAGCTAGCACAAACCGTGTTGGATATACAGTTCCAAATGCATGTATCCCCATAAGGGAAAAGGAAGTGAAACTTAAAATTCAAAGTGCTCCTGCAAACGAACACTTCAACCCTGAACAACGAAATTTGGGCAGCCAAGTGAAACCGGTATACTCATCTTTGCTGCCAAGTATCATCAAGATCGGGTGAAAAAATTTTGCTGAGATTCCAGTAAACTCAGAGTTCTGTGGAAGCTCTGTAAACACTTTCAAATGAAAGTATATTTTCCTTGCCTCTGCTTAGGGCTACTTCAACAGGAAACAAAGCATAGAGAGTGCCCTGAGAACTAACTGAGTGAGTCAAGTTTCATGCAGCTAGTACCAACCGCGTTTGAGTTAGAGTACCAAATGCATGTATCCCTATAGGGGAAAATGAAGTGAAACCTCAAATTTCAAAGTGTTCCTGCAAACGAACTATTCAACCTAGAAGATCTAAATTTGGGCAGCCAAATGCAACCGGTCTACTTATCTTTGCTGTCGAGTAACAACAAGTTAGGGTGAAAAAATATTTGCTGAGAATCCAGGAAACTCACAGTTCTGTGGAATCACTGCAAAGGCTTTCAAATGAAAGTTTCTTTCCCTTGCCTCTGCTTAGGGTTACTTCAACAGAAAACAAAGCATAGAGATCACACTGAGAACTACTTGAGTGAGTTTCAGTTTCAAGCAGCTAGCGTAAAGCGTGTTTGATGTATAATTCCAGATGCATGTATCCCTATAAGGGAAAAGGAAGTGAAACCTAAACATTCAAAAGCGTTCCTGCAAACGAACTTTTCAACCTAGAAGAACGAAATTTGGGTAGCTAAGTGCAACTGGTAAACTCATCTTTCCTGACAAGTATCATCAAGATCAGGTGAGTAATTATTTGCAGAGATTCCAGTTAACTTGGAGCTCTGTTGAAGCACTGTAAATGCTTTCTTAGTAAAGCGAATGTTCCTTGCCTCCACTTAGGACCACTTCACCAGGGAACCAATCACAGAGAGCACACCGGGAACTAATTGAGTGAGTCAAGCTTCAAGCAGCTGGCACAAACAGTGTTTGATTTAGAGCTCCAAATGCATGTATTCCTATAGGTTAAAATGAAGAGAAACCCCCCAAATTCAATGTCTTCCTGAAAGAAAATGTTTCAACGTAGAAGAACGAAATTTTGGCAGCCAAATGCAACTGGTATGCTCATCTTTCTTACCTAGTATCAACAAGATCAAGTGAAAAAATATTCGCTGAAATTCCAGTAAACTTGGGAGTTTTGTGGAAGCTCTGCAAACACTTACATAAGAAAGTGTATTTTCCTTGCCTCTGCTTGGGGATACTTCAGCAGGGGACACTGCATAAAGAGCCACTGAGAAGTCATTGAGTGGGCCAAGTTTCAAACAGGTATCACAAACTGTGTTTGATTGAGCATTCCAAATGCATGTATTCCTATAGGGAAAAAAGAAGTTAAACCTGAAAATTCAAAGTGTTCCTGCAAAGGAACTCTTCAACATAAGATGTCGAAATTTGGGCTGCCAAGTGCAACTCATCTACTCAGTTTTGCTGCCAAGTATCAACAAGATCGGGTGAAAAAATATCTGCTGAGAGTCCAGTAAACTCTGTTCTGTGGATGCTCTACAAACACTTTCAAATGAAAGTTTATTTTTCACTGCTCTGCTTCGGTGTACATAAACCGGTAACAAAGCATAGAGAGCACAATGAGAATTCATTCAGTGAGTCAATTTTCAAGCAGCTAGCACAAACCGTGTTTGATTTCGATTTCCAAAAGCATGTATCCCTAGAGGGGAAAATGTATTAAAACCTAACTAATCCAAGTCATCCTGCAAAGGAATGATTCAGCCTAGCAGAACAAAATTTGTGCTGCCAAGAGCAACTGGTATACACATTTTTTCTACCAAGTATCAACATGTTCGGGTGAATAAACATTTGCTGAGATTCCAGTCAACTCAGAGTTCTCTGCAGCTTTGCAAATGCTTTCAAAAGAAAGTGTATGTTCCTTGCCTCCGCTTAGAGCTACTACCACAGGGAACAAAGCATAGAGAGCACACCGAGAACGAATTGAGTGAGTCAAGTTTGAAGAAGCTAGCACAAACCGTGTTGGATATACAGTTCCAAATGCATGTATCCCCATAAGGGAAAAGGAAGTGAAACTTAAAATTCAAAGTGCTCCTGCAAACGAACGCTTCAACCCTGAAGAACGAAATTTGGGCAGCCAAGTGAAACCAGTATACTCATCTTTGCTGCCAAGTATCATCAAGATCGGGTGAAAAAATTTTGCTGAGATTCCAGTAAACTCAGAGTTCTGTGGAAGCTCTGCAAACACTTTCAAATGAAAGTATATTTTCCTTGCCTCTGCTTAGGGCTACTTCAACAGGAAACAAAGCATAGAGAGCGCACTGAGAACTAACTGAGTGAGTCAAGTTTCATGCAGCTAGTACCAACCGCGTTTGAGTTAGAGTTTCAAATGCATGTATCCCTATACGGGAAAATGAAGTGAAACCTCAAATTTCAAAGTGTTCCTGCAAACGAACTATTCAACCTAGAACATCTAAATTTGGGCAGCCAAATGCAACCGGTCTACTTATCTTTGCTGTCGAGTAACAACAAGTTAGGGTGAAAAAATATTTGCTGAGAACCCAGGAAACTCACAGTTCTGTGGAATCACTGCAAAGGCTTTCAAATGAAAGTTTCTTTCCCTTGCCTCTGCTTAGGGTTACTTCAACAGAAAACAAAGCATAGAGATCACACTGAGAACTAGTTGAGTGAGTTTCAGTTTCAAGCAGCTAGCATAAACCGTGTTTGATGTATAATTCCAGATGCATGTATCCCTATAAGGGAAAAGGAAGTGAAACCTAAACATTCAAAAGCGTTCCTGCAAACGAACTTTTCAACCTAGAAGAACGAAATTTGGGTAGCTAAGTGCAACTGGTAAACTCATCTTTCCTGACAAGTATCATCAAGATCAGGTGAGTAAATATTTGCAGAGATTCCAGTTAACTTGGAGCTCTGTTGAAGCTCTGTAAATGCTTTCTAAGGAAAGCAAATGTTCCTTGCCTCCACTTAGGACCACTTCACCAGGGAACCAATCACAGAGAGCACACCGGGAACTAATTGAGTGAGTCAAGCTTCAAGCAGCTGGCACAAACAGTGTTTGATTTAGCGCTCCAAATGCATGTATTCCTATAGGTTAAAATGATGAGAAACCCCCCAAATTCAATGTCTTCCTGAAAGCAAATGTTTCAACGTAGAATAACAAAATTTTGGCCGCCAAATGCAACTGGTATGCTCATCTTTCTGACCTAGAATCAACAAGATCAAGTGAAAAAATATTCTCTGAAATTCCAGTAAACTTGGGAGTTTTGTGGAAGCTCTGCAAACACTTACATAAGAAAGTGTATTTTCCTTGCCTCTGCTTGGGGATACTTCAGGAGGGGACAATGCATAAAGAGCCACTGAGAAGTCATTGAGTGGGCCAAGTTTCAAACAGGTATCACAAACTGTGTTTGATTGAGCATTCCAAATGCATGTATTCCTATAGGGAAAAAAGAAGTTAAACCTGAAAATTCAAAGTGTTCCTGCAAAGGAACTCTTTAACATAAGATGACGAAATTTGGGCTGCCAAGTGCAACTCATCTACTCAGTTTTGTTGCCAAGTATCAACAAGATCGGGTGAAAAAATATCTGCTGAGTGTCCAGTAAACTCTGTTCTGTGGATGCTCTACAAACACTTTCAAATGAAAGTTTATTTTTCTCTGCTCTGCTTCGGTGTACATAAACCGGTAACAAAGCATAGAGAGCACAATGAGAATTCATTCAGTGAGTCAATTTTCAAGCAGCTAGCACAAACCGTGTTTGATTTCGATTTCCAAAAGCATGTATCCCTAGAGGGGAAAATGTAGTAAAACCTAACTAATCCAAGTCATCCTGCAAAGGAATGATTCAGCCTAGCAGAACAAAATTTGTGCTGCCAAGAGCAACTGGTATACACATTTTTTCTACCAAGTATCAACAAGTTCGGGTGAATAAATATTTGCTGAGATTCCAGTCAACTCAGAGTTCTCTGCAGCTTTGCAAAAGCTTTCAAATGAAAGTGTATGTTCCTTGCCTCCGCTTAGAGCTACTACCACAGGGAACAAAGCATAGAGAGCACACCGAGAACGAATTGAGTGAGTCAAGTTTGAAGAAGCTAGCACAAACCGTGTTGGATATACAGTTCCAAATGCATGTATCCCCATAAGGGAAAAGGAAGTGAAACTTAAAATTCAAAGTGCTCCTGCAAACGAACGCTTCAACCCTGAAGAACGAAATTTGGGCAGCCAAGTGAAACCGGTATACTCATCTTTGCTGCCAAGTATCATCAAGATCGGGTGAAAAAATTTGCTGAGATTCCAGTAAACTCAGAGTTCTGTGGAAGCTCTGCAAACACTTTCAAATGAAAGTATATTTTCCTTGCCTCTGCTTAGGGCTACTTCCACAGGAAACAAAGCATAGAGAGTGCACTGAGAACTAACTGAGTGAGTCAAGTTTCATGCAGCTAGTACCAACCGCGTTTGAGTTAGAGTTCCAAATGCATGTATCCCTATAGGGGAAAATGAAGTGAAACCTCAAATTTCAAAGTGTTCCTGCAAACGAACTATTCAACCTAGAAGATCTAAATTTGGGCAGCCAAATGCAACCGGTCTACTTATCTTTGCTGTCGAGTAACAACAAGTTAGGGTGAAAAAATATTTGCTGAGAATCCAGGAAACTCACAGTTCTGTGGAATCACTGCAAAGGCTTTCAAATGAAAGTTTCTTTCCCTTGCCTCTGCTTAGGGTTACTTCAACAGAAAACAAAGCATAGAGATCACACTGAGAACTAGTTGAGTGAGTTTCAGTTTCAAGCAGCTAGCATAAGCCGTGTTTGATGTATAATTCCAGATGCATGTATCCCTATAAGGGAAAAGGAAGTGAAACCTAAACATTCAAAAGCGTTCCTGCAAACGAACTTTTCAACCTAGAAGAACGAAATTTGGGTAGCTAAGTGCAACTGGTAAACTCATCTTTCCTGACAAGTATCATCAAGATCAGGTGAGTAAATATTTGCAGAGATTCCAGTTAACTTGGAGCTCTGTTGAAGCACTGTAAATGCTTTCTTAGGAAAGCGAATGTTCCTTGCCTCCACTTAGGACCACTTCACCAGGGAACCAATCACAGAGAGCACACCGGGAACTAATTGAGTGAGTCAAGCTTCAAGCAGCTGGCACAAACAGTGTTTGATTTAGAGCTCCAAATGCATGTATTCCTATAGGTTAAAATGATGAGAAACCCCCCAAATTCAATGTCTTCCTGAAAGCAAATGTTTCAACGTAGAAGAACGAAATTTTGGCAGCCAAATGCAACTGGTATGCTCATCTTTCTTACATAGTATCAACAAGATCAAGTGAAAAAATATTCGCTGAAATTCCAGTAAACTTGGGAGTTTTGTAGAAGCTCTGCAAACACTTACATAAGAAAGTGTATTTTCCTTGCCTCTGCTTGGGGATACTTCAGCAGGGGACAATGCATCAAGAGCCACTGAGAAGTCATTGAGTTGGCCAAGTTTCAAACAGGTATCACAAACTGTGTTTGATTGAGCATTCCAAATGCATGTATTCCTATAGGGAAAAAGAAGTTAAACCTGAAAATTCAAAGTGTTCCTGCAAAGGAACTCTTCAACATAACATGACGAAATTTGGGCTGCCAAGTGCAACTCATCTACTCAGTTTTGCTGCCAAGTATCAACAAGATCGGGTGAAAAAATATCTGCTGAGAGTCCAGTAAACTCTGTTCTGTGGATGCTCTACAAACACTTTCAAATGAAAGATTATTTTTCTCTGCTCTGCTTCGGTGTACATAAACCGATAACAAAGCATAGAGAGCACAATGAGAATTCATTCAGTGAGTCAATTTTCAAGCAGCTAGCACAAACCGTGTTTGATTTCGATTTCCAAAAGCATGTATCCCTATAGGGGAAAATGTAGTAAAACCTAACTAATCCAAGTCATCCTGCAAAGGAATGATTCAGCCTAGCAGAACAAAATTTGTGCTGCCAAGAGCAACTGGTATACACATTTTTTGTACCAAGTATCAACAAGTTCGGGTGAATAAACATTTGCTGAGATTCCAGTAAACTAAGAGTTCTCTGCAGCTTTGCAAATGCTTTCAAATGAAAGTGTATGTTCCTTGCCTCCGCTTAGAGCTACTACCACAGGGAACAAAGCATAGAGAGCACACCGAGAACGAATTGAGTGAGTCAAGTTTGAAGAAGCTAGCACAAACCGTGTTGGATATACAGTTCCAAATGCATGTATCCCCATAAGGGAAAAGGAAGTGAAACTTAAAATTCAAAGTGCTCCTGCAAACGAACGCTTCAACCCTGAAGAACGAAATTTGGGCAGCCAAGTGAAACCGGTATACTCATCTTTGCTGCCAAGTATCATCAAGATCGGGTGAAAAAATTTGCTGAGATTCCAGTAAACTCAGAGTTCTGTGGAAGCTCTGCAAACACTTTCAAATGAAAGTATATTTTCCTTGCCTCTGCTTAGGGCTACTTCCACAGGAAACAAAGCATAGAGAGTGCACTGAGAACTAACTGAGTGAGTCAAGTTTCATGCAGCTAGTACCAACCGCGTTTGAGTTAGAGTTCCAAATGCATGTATCCCTATAGGGGAAAATGAAGTGAAACCTCAAATTTCAAAGTGTTCCTGCAAACGAACTATTCAACCTAGAAGATCTAAATTTGGGCAGCCAAATGCAACCGGTCTACTTATCTTTGCTGTCGAGTAACAACAAGTTAGGGTGAAAAAATATTTGCTGAGAATCCAGGAAACTCACAGTTCTGTGGAATCACTGCAAAGGCTTTCAAATGAAAGTTTCTTTCCCTTGCCTCTGCTTAGGGTTACTTCAACAGAAAACAAAGCATAGAGATCACACTGAGAACTAGTTGAGTGAGTTTCAGTTTCAAGCAGCTAGCATAAACCGTGTTTGATGTATAATTCCAGATGCATGTATCCCTATAAGGGAAAAGGAAGTGAAACCTAAACATTCAAAAGCGTTCCTGCAAACGAACTTTTCAACCTAGAAGAACGAAATTTGGGTAGCTAAGTGCAACTGGTAAACTCATCTTTCCTGACAAGTATCATCAAGATCAGGTGAGTAAATATTTGCAGAGATTCCAGTTAACTTGGAGCTCTGTTGAAGCACTGTAAATGCTTTCTTAGGAAAGCGAATGTTCCTTGCCTCCACTTAGGACCACTTCACCAGGGAACCAATCACAGAGAGCACACCGGGAACTAATTGAGTGAGTCAAGCTTCAAGCAGCTGGCACAAACAGTGTTTGATTTAGAGCTCCAAATGCATGTATTCCTATAGGTTAAAATGAAGAGAAACCCCCCAAATTCAATGTCTTCCTGAAAGCAAATGTTTCAACGTAGAAGAACGAAATTTTGGCAGCCAAATGCAACTGGTATGCTCATCTTTCTTACATAGTATCAACAAGATCAAGTGAAAAAATATTCGCTGAAATTCCAGTAAACTTGGGAGTTTTGTGGAAGCTCTGCAAACACTTACATAAGAAAGTGTATTTTCCTTGCCTCTGCTTGGGGATACTTCAGCAGGGGACAATGCATCAAGAGCCACTGAGAAGTCATTGAGTGGGCCAAGTTTCAAACAGGTATCACAAACTGTGTTTGATTGAGCATTCCAAATGCATGTATTCCTATAGGGAAAAAAGAAGTTAAACCTGAAAATTCAAAGTGTTCCTGCAAAGGAACTCTTCAACATAAGATGACGAAATTTGGGCTGCCAAGTGCAACTCATCTACTCAGTTTTGCTGCCAAGTATCAACAAGATCGGGTGAAAAAATATCTGCTGAGAGTCCAGTAAACTCTGTTCTGTGGATGCTCTACAAACACTTTCAAATGAAAGATTATTTTTCTCTGCTCTGCTTCGGTGTACATAAACCGATAACAAAGCATAGAGAGCACAATGAGAATTCATTCAGTGAGTCAATTTTCAAGCAGCTAGCACAAACCGTGTTTGATTTCGATTTCCAAAAGCATGTATCCCTAGAGGGGAAAATGTAGTAAAACCTAACTAATCCAAGTCATCCTGCAAAGGAATGATTCAGCCTAGCAGAACAAAATTTGTGCTGCCAAGAGCAACTGGTATACACATTTTTTCTACCAAGTATCAACAAGTTCGGGTGAATAAACATTTGCTGAGATTCCAGTCAACTAAGAGTTCTCTGCAGCTTTGCAAATGCTTTCAAATGAAAGTGTATGTTCCTTGCCTCCGCTTAGAGCTACTACCACAGGGAACAAAGCATAGAGAGCACACCGAGAACGAATTGACTGAGTCAAGTTTGAAGAAGCTAGCACAAACCGTGTTGGATATACAGTTCCAAATGCATGTATCCCCATAAGGGAAAAGGAAGTGAAACTTAAAATTCAAAGTGCTCCTGCAAACGAACGCTACAACCCTGAAGAACGAAATTTGGGCAGCCAAGTGAAACCGGTATACTCTTCTTTGCTGCCAAGTATCATCAAGATCGGGTGAAAAAATTTGCTGAGATTCCAGTAAACTCAGAGTTCTGTGGAAGCTCTGCAAACACTTTCAAATGAAAGTATATTTTCCTTGCCTCTGCTTAGGGCTACTTCAACAGGAAACAAAGCATAGAGAGTGCCCTGAGAACTAACTGAGTGAGTCAAGTTTCATGCAGCTAGTACCAACCGCGTTTGAGTTAGAGTTCCAAATGCATGTATCCCTATAGGGGAAAATGAAGTGAAACCTCAAATTTCAAAGTGTTCCTGCAAACGAACTATTCAACCTAGAAGATCTAAATTTGGGCAGCCAAATGCAACCGGTCTACTTATCTTTGCTGTCGAGTAACAACAAGTTAGGGTGAAAAAATATTTGCTGAGAATCCAGGAAACTCACAGTTCTGTGGAATCACTGCAAAGGCTTTCAAATGAAAGTTTCTTTCCCTTGCCTCTGCTTAGGGTTACTTCAACAGAAAACAAAGCATAGAGATCACACTGAGAACTAGTTGAGTGAGTTTCAGTTTCAAGCAGCTGGCGTAAACCGTGTTTGATGTATAATTCCAGATGCATGTATCCCTATAAGGGAAAAGGAAGTGAAACCTAAACATTCAAAAGCGTTCCTGCAAACGAACTTTTCAACCTAGAAGAACGAAATTTGGGTAGCTAAGTGCAACTGGTAAACTCACCTTTCCTGACAAGTATCATCAAGATCAGGTGAGTAATTATTTGCAGAGATTCCAGTTAAATTGGAGCTCTGTTGAAGCACTGTAAATGCTTTCTTAGGAAAGCGAATGTTCCTTGCCTCCACATAGGACCACTTCACCAGGGAACCAATCACAGAGAGCACACCGGGAACTAATTGAGTGAGTCAAGCTTCAAGCAGCTAGCACAAACCGTGTTTTATTTAGAGCTCCAAATGCATGTATTCCTATAGGTTAAAATGAAGAGAAACCCCCCAAATTCAATGTCTTCCTGAAAGCAAATGTTTCAACGTAGAAGAACGAAATTTTGGCAGTCAAATGCAACTGGTATGCTCATCTTTCTTACCTAGTATCAACAAGATCAAGTGAAAAAATATTCGCTGAAATTCCAGTAAACTTGGGAGTTTTGTGGAAGCTCTGCAAACACTTACATAAGAAAGTGTATTTTCCTTGCCTCTGCTTGGGGATACTTCAACAGGGGACACTGCATAAAGAGCCACTGAGAAGTCATTGAGTGGGCCAAGTTTCAAACAGGTATCACAAACTGTGTTTGATTGAGCATTCCAAATGCATGTATTCCTATAGGGAAAAAAGAAGTTAAACCTGAAAATTCAAAGTGTTCCTGCAAAGGAACTCTTCAACATAAGATGACGAAATTTGGGCTGCCAAGTGCAACTCATCTACTCAGTTTTGCTGCCAAGTATCAACAAGATCGGGTGAAAAAATATCTGCTGAGAGTCCAGGAAACTCTGTTCTGTGGATGCTCTACAAACACTTTCAAATGAAAGTTTATTTTTCTCTGCTCTGCTTCGGTGTACATCAACCGGTAACAAAGCATAGAGAGCACAATGAGAATTCATTCAGTGAGTCAATTTTCAAGCAGCTAGCACAAACCGTGTTTGATTTCGATTTCCAAAAGCATGTATCCCTAGAGGGGAAAATGTAGTAAAACCTAACAAATCCAAGTCATCCTGCAAAGGAATGATTCAGCCTAGCAGAACAAAATTTGTGCTGCCAAGAGCAACTGGTATACACATTTTTTCTACCAAGTATCAACAAGTTCGGGTGAATAAACATTTGCTGAGATTCCAGTCAACTCAGAGTTCTCTGCAGCTTTGCAAATGCTTTCAAATGACAGTGTATGTTCCTTGCCTCCGCTTAGAGCTACTACCACAGGGAACAGAGCATAGAGAGCACACCGAGAACGAATTGAGTGAGTCAAGTTTGAAGAAGCTAGCACAAACCGTGTTGCATATACAGTTCCAAATGCATGTATCCCCATAAGGGAAAAGGAAGTGAAACTTAAAATTCAAAGTGCTCCTGCAAACGAACGCTTCAACCCTGAAGAACGAAATTTGGGCAGCCAAGTGAAACCGGTATACTCATCTTTGCTGCCAAGTATCATCAAGGTCGGGTGAAAAAATTTTGCTGAGATTCCAGTAAACTCAGACTTCTGTGGAAGCTCTGCAAACACTTTCAAATGAAAGTATATTTTCCTTGCCTCTGCTTAGGGCTACTTCAACAGGAAACAAAGCATAGAGAGTGCACTGAGAACTAACTGAGTGAGTCAACTTTCATGCAGCTAGTACCAACCACGTTTGAGTTAGAGTTCCAAATGCATGTATCCCTATAGGGGAAAATGAAGTGAAACCTCAAATTTCAAAGTGTTCCTGCAAACGAACTATTCAACCTAGAAGATCTAAATTTGGGCAGCCAAATGCAACCGGTCTACTTATCTTTGCTGTCGAGTAACAACAAGTTAGGGTGAAAAAATATTTGCTGAGAATCCAGGAAACTCACAGTTCTGTGGAATCACTGCAAAGGCTTTCAAATGAAAGTTTCTTTCCCTTGCCTCTGCTTAGGGTTACTTCAACAGAAAACAAAGCATAGAGATCACACTGAGAACTAGTTGAGTGAGTTTCAGTTTCAAGCAGCTAGCGTAAACCGTGTTTGATTTATAATTCCAGATGCATGTATCCCTATAAGGGAAAAGGAAGTGAAACCTAAACATTCAAAAGCGTTCCTGCAAACGAACTTTTCAACCTAGAAGAACGAAATTTGGGTAGCTAAGTGCAACTGGTAAACTCATCTTTCCTGACAAGTATCATCAAGATCAGGTGAGTAATTATTTGCAGAGATTCCAGTTAACTTGGAGCTCTGTTGAATCACTGTAAATGCTTTCTTAGGAAAGCAAATGTTCCTTGCCTCCACTTAGGACCACTTCACCAGGGAACCAATCACAGAGAGCACACCGGGAACTAATTGAGTGAGTCAAGCTTCAAGCATCTAGCACAAACAGTGTTTGATTTAGAGCTCCAAATTCATGTATTCCTATAGGTTAAAATGAAGAGAAACCCCCCAAATTCAATGTCTTCCTGAAAGGAAATGTTTCAATGTAGAAGAACGAAATTTTGGCAGCCAAATGCAACTGGTATGCTCATCTTTCTTACCTAGTATCAACAAGATCAAGTGAAAAAATATTCGCTGAAATTCCAGTAAACTTGGAAGTTTTGTGGAAGCTCTGCAAACACTTACATAAGAAAGTGTATTTTCTTTGCCTCTGCTTGGGGATACTTCAGCAGGGGACAATGCATAAAGAGCCACTGAGAAATCATTGAGTGGGCCAAGTTTCAAACAGGTATCACAAACTGTGTTTGATTGAGCATTCCAAATGCATGTATTCCTATAGGGAAAAAAGAAGTTAAACCTGAAAATTCAATGTGTTCCTGCAAAGGAACTCTTCAACATAACATGACGAAATTTGGGCTGCCAAGTGCAAGTCATCTACTCAGTTTTGCTGCCAAGTATCAACAAGATCGGGTGAAAAAATATCTGCTGAGAGTCCAGTAAACTCTGTTCTGTGGATGCTCTACAAACACTTTCAAATGAAAGTTTATTTTTCTCTGCTCTGCTTCGGTGTACATCAACCGGTAACAAAGCATAGAGAGCACAATGAGAATTCATTCAGTGAGTCAATTTTCAAGCAGCTAGCACAAACCTTGTTTGATTTCGATTTCCAAAAGCATGTATCCCTATAGGGGAAAATGTAGTAAAACCTAACTAATCCAAGTCATCCTGCAAAGGAATGATTCAGCCTAGCAGAACAAAATTTGTGCTGCCAAGAGCAACTGGTATACACATTTTTTCTACCAAGTATCAACAAGTTCGGGTGAATAAACATTTGCTGAGATTCCAGTAAACTCAGAGTTCTCTGCAGCTTTGCAAATGCTTTCAAATGAAAGTGTATGTTCCTTGCCTCCGCTTAGAGCTACTACCACAGGGAACAAAGCATAGAGAGCACACCGAGAACGAATTGAGTGAGTCAAGTCTGAAGAGGCTAGTACAAACCGTGTTGGATATACAGTTCCAAATGCATGTATCCCCATAAGGGAAAAGGAAGTGAAACTTAAAATTCAAAGTGCTCCTGCAAACGAATGCTTCAACCCTGAAGAACGAAATTTGGGCAGCCAAGTGAAACCGGTATACTCATTTTTGCTGCCAAGTATCATCAAGATCGGGTGAAAAAATTTTGCTGAGATTCCAGTAAACTCAGAGTTCTTTGGAAGCTCTGCAAACACTTTCAAATGAAAGTATATTTTCCTTGCCTCTGCTTAGGGCTACTTCAACAGGAAACAAAGCATAGAGAGTGCACTGAGAACTAACTGAGTGAGTCAAGTTTCATGCAGCTAGTACCAACCGCGTTTGAGTTAGAGTTCCAAATGCATGTATCCCTATAGGGGAAAATGAAGTGAAACCTCAAATTTCAAAGTGTTCCTGCAAACGAACTATTCAACCTAGAAGATCTAAATTTGGGCAGCCAAATGCAACCGGTCTACTTATCTTTGCTGTCGAGTAACAACAAGTTAGGGTGAAAAAATATTTGCTGAGAATCCAGGAAACTCACAGTTCTGTGGAATCACTGCAAAGGCTTTCAAATGAAAGTTTCTTTCCCTTGCCTCTGCTTAGGGTTACTTCAAAAGAAAACAAAGCATAGAGATCACACTGAGAACTAGTTGAGTGAGTTTCAGTTTCAAGCAGCTAGCGTAAACCGTGTTTGATGTATAATTCCAGATGCATGTATCCCTATAAGGGAAAAGGAAGTGAAACCTAAACATTCAAAAGCGTTCCTGCAAATGAACTTTTCAACCTAGAAGAACGAAATTTGGGTAGCTAAGTGCAACTGGTAAACTCGTCTTTCCTGACAAGTATCATCAAGATCAGGTGAGTAATTATTTGCAGAGATTCCAGTTAACTTGGAGCTCTGTTGAAGCACTGTAAATGCTTTCTTAGGAAAGCGAATGTTCCTTGCGTCCACTTAGGACCACTTCACCAGGGAACCAATCACAGAGAGCACACCGGGAACTAATTGAGTGAGTCAAGCTTCAAGCATCTAGCACAAACAGTGTTTGATTTAGAGCTCCAAATTCATGTATTCCTATAGGTTAAAATGAAGAGAAACCCCCCAAATTCAATGTCTTCCTGAAAGGAAATGTTTCAATGTAGAAGAACGAAATTTTGGCAGCCAAATGCAACTGGTATGCTCATCTTTCTTACCTAGTATCAACAAGATCAAGTGAAAAAAATATTCGCTGAAATTCCAGTAAACTTGGAAGTTTTGTGGAAGCTCTGCAAACACTTACATAAGAAAGTGTATTTTCTTTGCCTCTGCTTGGGGATACTTCAGCAGGGGACAATGCATAAAGAGCCACTGAGAAATCATTGAGTGGGCCAAGTTTCAAACAGGTATCACAAACTGTGTTTGATTGAGCATTCCAAATGCATGTATTCCTATAGGGAAAAAAGAAGTTAAACCTGAAAATTCAAAGTGTTCCTGCAAAGGAACTCTTCAACATAACATGACGAAATTTGGGCTGCCAAGTGCAAGTCATCTACTCAGTTTTGCTGCCAAGTATCAACAAGATCGGGTGAAAAAATATCTGCTGAGAGTCCAGTAAACTCTGTTCTGTGGATGCTCTACAAACACTTTCAAATGAAAGTTTATTTTTCTCTGCTCTGCTTCGGTGTACATCAACCGGTAACAAAGCATAGAGAGCACAATGAGAATTCATTCAGTGAGTCAATTTTCAAGCAGCTAGCACAAACCGTGTTTGATTTCGATTTCCAAAAGCATGTATCCCTATAGGGGAAAATGTAGTAAAACCTAACTAATCCAAGTCATCCTGCAAAGGAATGATTCAGCCTAGCAGAACAAAATTTGTGCTGCCAAGAGCAACTGGTATACACATTTTTTCTATCAAGTATCAACAAGTTCGGGTGAATAAACATTTGCTGAGATTCCAGTCAACTCAGAGTTCTCTGCAGCTTTTGCAAATGCTTTCAAATGAAAGTGTATGTTCCTTGCCTCCGCTTAGAGCTACTACCACAGGGAACAAAGCATAGAGAGAACACCGAGAACGAATTGAGTGAGTCAAGTTTGAAGAAGCTAGCACAAACCATGTTGGATATACAGTTCCAAATGCATGTATCCCCATAAGGGAAAAGGAAGTGAAACTTAAAATTCAAAGTGCTCCTGCAAACGAACGCTTCAACCCTGAAGAACGAAATTTGGGCAGCCAAGTGAAACCGGTATACTCATCTTTGCTGCCAAGTATCATCAAGATCGGGTGAAAAAATTTTGCTGAGATTCCAGTAAACTCAGAGTTCTGTGGAAGCTCTGCAAACACTTTCAAATGAAAGTATATTTTCCTTGCCTCTGCTTAGGGCTACTTCAACAGGAAACAAAGCATAGAGAGTGCACTGAGAACTAACTGAGTGAGTCAAGTTTCATGCAGCTAGTACCAACCGCGTTTGAGTTAGAGTTCCAAATGCATGTATCCCTATAGGGGAAAATGAAGTGAAACCTCAAATTTCAAAGTGTTCCTGCAAACGAACTATTCAACCTAGAAGATCTAAATTTGGGCAGCCAAATGCAACCGGTCTACTTATCTTTGCTGTCGAGTAACAACAAGTTAGGGTGAAAAAATATTTCCTGAGAATCCAGGATACTCACAGTTCTGTGGAATCACTGCAAAGGCTTTCAAATGAAAGTTTCTTTCCCTTGCCTCTGCTTAGGGTTACTTCAACAGAAAACAAAGCATAGAGATCACACTGAGAACTAGTTGAGTGAGTTTCAGTTTCAAGCAGCTAGCATAAACCGTGTTTGATGTATAATTCCAGATGCATGTATCCCTATAAGGGAAAAGGAAGTGAAACCTAAACATTCAAAAGCGTTCCTGCAAACGAACTTTTCAACCTAGAAGAACGAAATTTGGGTAGCTAAGTGCAACTGGTAAACTCATCTTTCCTGACAAGTATCATCAAGATCAGGTGAGTAATTATTTGCAGAGATTCCAGTTAACTTGGAGCTCTGTTGAAGCACTGTAAATGCTTTCTTAGGAAAGCGAATGTTCCTTGCCTCCACTTAGGACCACTTCACCAGGGAACCAATCACAGAGAGCACACCGGGAACTAATTGAGTGAGTCAAGCTTCAAGCAGCTAGCACAAAC
Organism: Marmota flaviventris; assembly: GCF_047511675.1. Lineage (NCBI taxonomy): Eukaryota > Metazoa > Chordata > Mammalia > Rodentia > Sciuridae > Marmota > Marmota flaviventris. The sequence continues at coordinate 38,226 of NW_027288326.1, forward strand.
AGTGTTTGATTTAGAGGTCCAAATGCATGTATTCCTATAGGTTAAAATGAAGAGAAACCCCCCAAATTCAATGTCTTCCTGAAAGCAAATGTTTCAACGTAGAAGAACGAAATTTTGGCAGCCAAATGCAACTGGTATGCTCATCTTTCTTACCTAGTATCAACAAGATCAAGTGAAAGAATATTCGCTGAAATTCCAGTAAACTTGGGAGTTTTGTGGAAGCTCTGCAAACACTTACATAAGAAAGTGTATTTTCCTTGCCTCTGCTTGGGGATACTTCAGCAGGGGACAATGCATGAAGAGCCACTGAGAAGTCATTGAGTGGGCCAAGTTTCAAACAGGTATCACAAACTGTGTTTGATTGAGCATTCCAAATGCATGTATTCCTATAGGGAAAAAAGAAGTTAAACCTGAAAATTCAAAGTGTTCCTGCAAAGGAACTCTTCAACATAAGATGACGAAATTTGGGCTGCCAAGTGCAACTCATCTACTCAGTTTTGCTGCCAAGTATCAACAAGATCGGGTGAAAAAATATCTGCTGAGAGTCCAGGAAACTCTGTTCTGTGGATGCTCTACACTTTCAAATGAAAGATTATTTTTCTCTGCTCTGCTTCGGTGTACATAAACCGGTAACAAAGCATAGAGAGCACAATGAGAATTCATTCAGTGAGTCAATTTTCAAGCAGCTAGCACAAACCGTGTTTGATTTCGATTTCCAAAAGCATGTATCCCTATAGGGGAAAATGTAGTTAAACCTAACTAATCCAAGTCATCCTGCAAAGGAATGATTCAGCCTAGCAGAACAAAATTTGTGCTGCCAAGAGCAACTGGTATACACATTTTTTCTACCAAGTATCAACAAGTTCGGGTGAATAAACATTTGCTGAGATTCCAGTCAACTCAGAGTTCTCTGCAGCTTTGCAAATGCATTCAAATGAAAGTGTATGTTCCTTGCCTCCGCTTAGAGCTACTACCACAGGGAACAAAGCATAGAGAGCACACCGAGAACAAATTGAGTGAGTCAAGTTTGAAGAAGCTAGCACAAACCGTGTTGCATATACAGTTCCAAATGCTTGTATCCCCATAAGGGAAAAGGAAGTGAAACTTAAAATTCAAAGTGCTCCTGCAAACGAACGCTTCAACCCTGAAGAACGAAATTTGGGCAGCCAAGTGAAACCGGTATACTCATCTTTGCTGCCAAGTATCATCAAGATCGGGTGAAAAAATTTTGCTGTGATTCCAGTAAACTCAGAGTTCTGTGGAAGCTCTGCAAACACTTTCAAATGAAAGTATATTTTCCTTGCCTCTGCTTAGGGCTACTTCAACAGGAAACAAAGCATAGAGAGTGCACTGAGAACTAACCAAGTGAGTCAAGTTTCATGCAGCTAGTACCAACCGCGTTTGAGTTAGAGTTCCAAATGCATGTATCCCTATAGGGGAAAATGAAGTGAAACCTCAAATTTCAAAGTGTTCCTGCAAAGGAACTATTCAACCTAGAAGATCTAAATTTGGGCAGCCAAATGCAACCGGTCTACTTATCTTTGCTGTCGAGTAACAACAAGTTAGGGTGAAAAAATATTTGCTGAGAATCCAGGAAACTCACAGTTCTGTGGAATCACTGCAAAGGCTTTCAAATGAAAGTTTCTTTCCCTTGCCTCTGCTTAGGGTTACTTCAACAGAAAACAAAGCATAGAGATCACACTGAGAACTAGTTGAGTGAGTTTCAGTTTCAAGCAGCTAGCATAAACCGTGTTTGATGTATAATCCCAGATGCATGTATCCCTATAAGGGAAAAGGAAGTGAAACCTAAACATACAAAAGCGTTCCTGCAAACGAACTTTTCAACCTAGAAGAACGAAATTTGGGTAGCTAAGTGCAACTGGTAAACTCATCTTTCCTGACAAGTATCATCAAGATCAGGTGAGTAATTATTTGCAGAGATTCCAGTTAACTTGGAGCTCTGTTGAAGCACTGTAAATGCTTTCTTAGGAAAGCGAATGTTCCTTGCCTCCACTTAGGACCACTTCACCAGGGAACCAATCACAGAGAGCACACCGGGAACTAATTGAGTGAGTCAAGCTTCAAGCAGCTAGCACAAACAGTGTTTGATTTAGAGCTCCAAATGCATGTATTCCTATAGGTTAAAATGAAGAGAAACCCCCCAAATTCAATGTCTTCCTGAAAGCAAATGTTTCAACGTAGAAGAACGAAATTTTGGCAGCCAAATGCAACTGGTATGCTCATCTTTCTTACCTAGTATCAACAAGATCAAGTGAAAAAATATTCGCTGAAATTCCAGTAAACTTGGGAGTTTTGTGGAAGCTCTGCAAACACTTACATAAGAAAGTGTATTTTCCTTGCCTCTGCTTGGGGATACTTCAGCAGGGGACAATGCATAAAGAGCCACTGAGAAGTCATTGAGTGGGCCAAGTTTCAAACAGGTATCACAAACTGTGTTTGATTGAGCATTCCAAATGCATGTATTCCTATAGGGAAAAAAGAAGTTAAACCTGAGAATTCAAAGTGTTCCTGCAAAGGAACTCTTCAACATAAGATGACGAAATTTGGGCTGCCAAGTGCAATTCATCTACGCAGTTTTGCTGCCAAGTATCAACAAGATCGGGTGAAAAAATATCTGCTGAGAGTCCAGTAAATTCTGTTCTGTGGATGCTCTACACTTTCAAATGAAAGATTATTTTTCTCTGCTCTACTTCGGTGTACATAAACCGGTAACAAAGCATAGAGAGCACAATGAGAATTCATTCAGTGAGTCAATTTTCAAGCAGCTAGCACAAACCGTGTTTGATTTCGATTTCCAAAAGCATGTATCCCTATAGGGGAAAATGTAGTTAAACCTAACTAATCCAAGTCATCCTGCAAAGGAATGATTCAGCCTAGCAGAACAAAATTTGTGCTGCCAAGAGCAACTGGTATACACATTTTTTCTACCAAGTATCAACAAGTTCGGGTGAATAAACATTTGCTGAGATTCCAGTCAACTCAGAGTTCTCTGCAGCTTTGCAAATGCTTTCAAATGAAAGTGTATGTTCCTTGCCTCCGCTTAGAGCTACTACCACAGGGAACAAAGCATAGAGAGCACACCGAGAACGAATTGAGTGAGTCAAGTTTGAAGAAGCTAGCACAAACCGTGTTGGATATACAGTTCCAAATGCATGTATCCCCATAAGGGAAAAGGAAGTGAAACTTAAAATTCAAAGTGCTCCTGCAAACGAACGCTTCAACCCTGAAGAACGAAATTTGGGCAGCCAAGTGAAACCGGTATACTCATCTTTGCTGCCAAGTATCATCAAGATCGGGTGAAAAAATTTTGCTGTGATTCCAGTAAACTCAGAGTTCTGTGGAAGCTCTGCAAACACTTTCAAATGAAAGTATATTTTCCTTGCCTCTGCTTAGGGCTACTTCAACAGGAAACAAAGCATAGAGAGTGCACTGAGAACTAACCAAGTGAGTCAAGTTTCATGCAGCTAGTACCAACCGCGTTTGAGTTAGAGTTCCAAATGCATGTATCCCTATAGGGGAAAATGAAGTGAAACCTCAAATTTCAAAGTGTTCCTGCAAACGAACTATTCAACCTAGAAGATCTAATTTTGGGCAGCCAAATGCAACCGGTCTACTTATCTTTGCTGTCCAGTAACAACAAGTTAGGGTGAAAAAATATTTCCTGAGAATCCAGGAAACTCACAGTTCTGTGGAATCACTGCAAAGGCTTTCAAATGAAAGTTTCTTTCCCTTGCCTCTGCTTAGGGTTACTTCAACAGAAAACAAAGCATAGAGATCACACTGAGAACTAGTTGAGTGAGTTTCAGTTTCAAGCAGCTAGCATAAACCGTGTTTGATGTATAATTCCAGATGCATGTATCCCTATAAGGGAAAAGGAAGTGAAACCTAAACATTCAAAAGCGTTCCTGCAAACGAACTTTTCAACCTAGAAGAACGAAATTTGGGTAGCTAAGTGCAACTGGTAAACTCATCTTTCCTGACAAGTATCATCAAGATCAGGTGAGTAATTATTTGCAGAGATTCCAGTTAACTTGGAGCTCTGTTGAAGCACTGTAAATGCTTTCTTAGGAAAGCGAATGTTCCTTGCCTCCACTTAGGACCACTTCACCAGGGAACCAATCACAGAGAGCACACCGGGAACTAATTGAGTGAGTCAAGCTTCAAGCAGCTAGCACAAACAGTGTTTGATTTAGAGCTCCAAATGCATGTATTCCTATAGGTTAAAATGAAGAGAACCCCCCCAAATTCAATGTCTTCCTGAAAGCAAATGTTTCAACGTAGAAGAACGAAATTTTGGCAGCCAAATGCAACTGGTATGCTCATCTTTCTTACCTAGTATCAACAAGATCAAGTGAAAAAATATTCGCTGAAATTCCAGTAAACTTGGGAGTTTTGTGGAAGCTCTGCAAACACTTACATAAGAAAGTGTATTTTCCTTGCCTCTGCTTGGGGATACTTCAGCAGGGGACAATGCATAAAGAGCCACTGAGAAGTCATTGAGTGGGCCAAGTTTCAAACAGGTATCACAAACTGTGTTTGATTGAGCATTCCAAATGCATGTATTCCTATAGGGAAAAAAGAAGTTAAACCTGAGAATTCAAAGTGTTCCTGCAAAGGAACTCTTCAACATAAGATGACGAAATTTGGGCTGCCAAGTGCAATTCACCTACGCAGTTTTGCTGCCAAGTATCAACAAGATCGGGTGAAAAAATATCTGCTGAGAGTCCAGTAAATTCTGTTCTGTGGATGCTCTACACTTTCAAATGAAAGATTATTTTTCTCTGCTCTACTTCGGTGTATATAAACCGGTAACAAAGCATAGAGAGCACAATGAGAATTCATTCAGTGAGTCAATTTTCAAGCAGCTAGCACAAACCGTGTTTGATTTCGATTTCCAAAAGCATGTATCCCTATAGGGGAAAATGTAGTAAAAACTAACTAATCCAAGTCATCCTGCAAAGGAATGATTCAGCCTAGCAGAACAAAATTTGTGCTGCCAAGAGCAATTGGTATACACATTTTTTCTACCAAGTATCAACAAGTTCGGGTGAATAAACATTTGCTGAGATTCCAGTAAACTCAGAGTTCTCTGCAGCTTTGCAAATGCTTTCAAATGAACGTGTATGTTCCTTGCCTCCGCTTAGAGCTACTACCACAGGGAACAAAGCATAGAGAGCACACCGAGAACGAATTGAGTGAGTCAAGTTTGAAGAAGCTAGCACAAACCATGTTGGATATACAGTTCCAAATGCATGTATCCCCATAAGGGAAAAGGAAGTGAAACTTAAAATTCAAAGTGCTCCTGCAAACAAACGCTTCAACCCTGAAGAACGAAATTTGGGCAGCCAAGTGAAACCGGTATACTCATCTTTGCTGCCAAGTATCATCAAGATCGGGTGAAAAAATTTTGCTGAGATTCCAGTAAACTCAGAGTTCTGTGGAAGCTCTGCAAACACTTTCAAATGAAAGTATATTTTCCTTGCCTCTGCTTAGGGCTACTTCAACAGGAAACAAAGCATAGTGAGTGCACTGAGAACTAACTGAGTGAGTCAAGTTTCATGCAGCTAGTACCAACCGCGTTTGAGTTAGAGTTCCAAATGCATGTATCCCTATAGGGGAAAATGAAGTGAAACCTCAAATTTCAAAGTGTTCCTGCAAACGAACTATTCAACCTAGAAGATCTAAATTTGGGCAGCCAAATGCAACCGGTCTACTTATCTTTGCTGTCGAGTAACAACAAGTTAGGGTGAAAAAATATTTGCTGAGAATCCAGGAAACTCACAGTTCTGTGGAATCACTGCAAAGGCATTCAAATGAAAGTTTCTTTCCCTTGCCTCTGCTTAGGGTTACTTCAACAGAAAACAAAGCATAGAGATCACACTGAGAACTAGTTGAGTGAGTTTCAGTTTCAAGCAGCTAGCATAAACCGTGTTTGATGTATAATTCCAGATGCATGTATCCCTATAAGGGAAAAGGAAGTGAAACCTAAACATTCAAAAGCGTTCCTGCAAACGAACATTTCAACCTAGAAGAACGAAATTTGGGTAGCTAAGTGCAACTGGTAAACTCATCTTTCCTGACAAGTATCATCAAGATCAGGTGAGTAATTTATTTGCAGAGATTCCAGTTAACTTGGAGCTCTGTTGAAGCACTGTAAATGCTTTCTTAGGAAAGCGAATGTTCCTTGCCTCCACTTAGGACCACTTCACCAGGGAACCAATCACAGAGAGCACACCGGGAACTAATTGAGTGAGTCAAGCTTCAAGCAGCTAGCACAAACAGTGTTTGATTTAGAGCTCCAAATGCATGTATTCCTACAGGTTAAAATGAAGAGAAACCCCCCAAATTCAATGTCTTCCTGAAAGCAAATGTTTCAACGTAGAAGAACGAAATTTTGGCAGCCAAATGCAACTGGTATGCTCATCTTTCTTACCTAGTATCAACAAGATCAAGTGAAAAAATATTCGCTGAAATTCCAGTAAACTTGGGAGTTTTGTGGAAGCTCTGCAAACACTTACATAAGAAAGTGTATTTTCCTTGCCTCTGCTTGGGGATACTTCAGCAGGGGACAATGCATAAAGAGCCACTGAGAAGTCATTGAGTGGGCCAAGTTTCAAACAGGTATCACAAACTGTGTTTGATTGAGCATTCCAAATGCATGTATTCTGTAGGGAAAAAAAGAAGTTAAACCTGAAAATTCAAAGTGTTCCTGCAAAGGAACTCTTCAACATAAGATGACGAAATTTGGGCTGCCAAGTGCAATTCATCTACTCAGTTTTGCTGCCAAGTATCAACAAGATCGGGTGAAAAAATATCTGCTGAGAGTCCAGTAAACTCTGTTCTGTGGATGCTCTACAAACACTTTCAAATGAAAGTTTATTTTTCTCTGCTCTGCTTCGGTGTACATAAACCGGTAACAAAGCATAGAGAGCACAATGAGAATTCATTCAGTGAGTCAATTTTCAAGCAGCTAGCACAAACCGTGTTTGATTTCGATTTCCAAAAGCATGTATCCCTATAGGGGAAAATGTAGTAAAACCTAACTAATCCAAGTCATCCTGCAAAGGAATGATTCAGCCTAGCAGAACAAAATTTGTGCTGCCAAGAGCAACTGGTATACACATTTTTTCTACCAAGTATCAACAAGTTCGGGTGAATAAACATTTGCTGAGATTCCAGTCAACTCAGAGTTCTCTGCAGCTTTGCAAATGCTTTCAAATGAAAGTGTATGTTCCTTGCCTCCGCTTAGAGCTACTACCACAGGGAACAAAGCATAGAGAGCACACCGAGAAAGAATTGAGTGAGTCAAGTTTGAAAAAGCTAGCACAAACCGTGTTGGATATACTGTTCGAAATGCTTGTATCCCCATAAGGGAAAAGGAAGTGAAACTTAAAATTCAAAGTGCTCTGCAAACGAACGCTTCAACCCTGAAGAACGAATTTGGGCAGCCAAGTGAAACCGGTATACTCATCTTTGCTGCCAAGTATCATCAAGATCGGGTGAAAAAATTTTGCTGAGATTCCAGTAAACTCAGAGTTCTGTGGAAGCTCTGCAAACACTTTCAAATGAAAGTATATTTTCCTTGCCTCTGCTTAGGGCTACTTCAACAGGAAACAAAGCATAGAGAGTGCACTGAGAACTAACTGAGTGAGTCAAGTTTCATGCAGCTAGTAGCAACCGCATTTGAGTTAGAATTCCAAATGCATGTATCCCTATAGGGGAAAATGAAGTGAAACCTCAAATTTCAAAGTGTTCCTGCAAACGAACTATTCAACCTAGAAGATCTAAATTTGGGCAGCCAAATGCAACCGGTCTACTTATCTTTGCTATCGAGTAACAACAAGATAGGGTGAAAAAATATTTGCTGAGAATCCAGGAAACTCACAGTTCTGTGGAATCACTACAAAGGCTTTCAAATGAAAGTTTCTTTCCCTTGCCTCTGCTTAGGGTTACTTCAACCGAAAACAAGCATAGAGATCACACTGAGAACTAGTTGAGTGAGTTTCAGTTTCAAGCAGCTAGCATAAACCGTGTTTGATGTATAATTCCAGATGCATGTATCCCTATAAGGGAAAAGGAAGTGAAACCTAAACATTCAAAAGCGTTCCTGCAACGAACTTTTCAACCTAGAAGAACGAAATTTGGGTAGCTAAGTGCAACTGGTAAACTCATCTTTCCTGACAAGTATCATCAAGATCAGGTGAGTAATTATTTGCAGAGATTCCAGTTAACTTGGAGCTCTGTTGAAGCACTGTAAATGCTTTCTTAGGAAAGCGAATGTTCCTTGCCTCCACTTAGGACCACTTCACCAGGGAACCAATCACAGAGAGCACACCGGAACTAATTGAGTGAGTCAAGCTTCAAGCAGCTGGCACAAACAGTGTTTGATTTAGAGCTCCAAATGCATGTATTCCTATAGGTTGAAATGAGAGAAACCCCCCAAATTCAATGTCTTCCTGAAAGCAAATGTTTCAACGTAGAAGAACGAAATTTTGGCAGCCAAATGCAACTGGTATGCTCATCTTTCTTACCTAGTGTCAACAAGTTCAAGTGAAAAAATTCGCTGAAATTCCAGTAAACTTGGGAGTTTTGTGGAAGCCCTGCAAACACTTACATAAGAAAGTGTATTTTCCTTGCCTCTGCTTGGGGATACTTCAGCAGGGGACAATGCATAAAGAGCCACTGAGAAGTCATTGAGTGGGCCAAGTTTCAAACAGGTATCACAAACTGTGTTTGATTGAGCATTCCAAATGCATGTATTCCTATAGGAAAAAGAAGTTAAACCTGAAAATTCAAAGTGTTCCTGCAAAGGAACTCTTCAACATAAGATGACGAAATTTGGGGCTGCCAAGTGCAATTCATCTACTCAGTTTTGCTGCCAAGTATCAACAAGATCGGGTGAAAAATATCTGCTGAGAGTCCAGTAAACTCTGTTCTGTGGATGCTCTACAAACACTTTCAAATGAAAGTTTATTTTTCTCTGCTCTGCTTCAGTGTACATAACCGGTAACAAAGCATAGAGAGCACAATGAGAATTCATTCAGTGAGTCAATTTTCAAGCAGCTAGCACAAACCGTGTTTGATTTCGATTTCCAAAAGCATGTATCCCTATAGGGGAAAATGTAGTAAAACCTAACTAATCCAAGTCATCCTGCAAAGGAATGATTCAGCCTAGCAGAACAAAATTTGTGCTGCCAAGAGCAACTGGTATACACATTTTTTCTACCAAGTATCAACAAGTTCGGGTGAATAAACATTTGCTGAGATTCCAGTAAACTCAGAGTTCTCTGCAGCTTTGCAAATGCTTTCAAATGACAGTGTATGTTCCTTGCCTCCGCTTAGAGCTACTACCACAGGGAACAAAGCATAGAGAGCACACCAAGAACGAATTGAGTGAGTCAAGTTTGAAGAAGCTAGCACAAACCGTGTTGGATATACAGTTCCAAATGCATGTATCCCCATAAGGGAAAAGGAAGTGAAACTTAAAATTCCAAAGTGCTCCTGCAAACGAACGCTTCAACCCTGAAGAACGAAATTTGGGCAGCCAAGTGAAACCGGTATACTCATCTTTGCTGCCAAGTATCATCAAGATCGGGTGAAAAAATTTTGCTGAGATTCAAGTAACTCAGTGTTCTGTGGAAGCTCTGCAACACTTTCAAATGAAAGTATATTTCATTGCCTCTGCTTTAGGGCTACTTCAACAGGAAACAAAGCATAGAGAGTGCCCTGAGAACTAACTGAGTGAGTCAAGTTTCATGCAGCTAGTACCAACCGCGTTTGAGTTAGAGTTCCAAATGCATGTATCCTATAGGGAAAATGAAGTGAAACCTCAAATTTCAAAGTGTTCCTGCAACGAACTATTCAACCTAGAAGATCTAAATTTGGGCAGCCAAATGCAACCGGTCTACTTATCTTTGCTGTCGAGTAACAACAAGTTAGGTGAAAAAATATTAGCTGAGAATCCAGGAAACTCACAGTCTGTGGAATCACTGCAAAGGCTTTCAAATGAAAGTTTCTTTCCCTTGCTCTGCTTAGGGTTACTTCAAAAGAAAACAAAGCATAGAGATCACACTGAGAACTAGTTGAGTGAGTTTCAGTTCAAGCAGCTAGCGTAAACCGTGTTTGATGTATAATTCCAGATGCATGTATCCCTATAAGGAAAAGGGAGTGAAACCTAAACATTCAAAAGCGTTCCTGCAAACGAACTTTTCAACCTAGAAAGAACGAAATTTGGGTAGCTAAGTGCAACTGGGTAAACTCATCTTTCCTGACAAGTATCATCAAGATCAGGTGGAGTAATTATTTGCAGAGATTCCAGTTAACTTGGAGCTCTGTTGAAGCACTGTAATGCTTTCTTAGGAAAGCGAATGTTCCTTGCCTCCACTTAGACACTTCACAGGAACCAATCACAGAGAGCACACCGGGAACTAATTGAGTGAGTCAAGCTTCAGCAGCTGGCACAAACAGTGTTTGATTTAGAGCTCCAAATGCATGTATTCCTATAGGTTAAAATGAAGGAGAAAACCCCAAATTCAATGTCTTCCTGAAAGCAAATGTTTCAACGTAGAAGAACGAAATTTGGCAGCCAAATGCAACTGGTATGCTCACCTTTCTTACATATTATCAACAAGATAAAGTGAAAAAATATTCGCTGAATTCCAGTAAAACTTGGGAGTTTTGTGGAAGGGCTGCAAACACTTACATAAGAAAGTGTATTTGCCTTGCCTCTGTTGGGGATACTTCAGCAGGGACAATGCATAAAGAGCCACTGAGAAGTCATTGAATGGGCCAAGTTTCAAACTGGTATCACAAACTGTGTTTGATTGAGCATTCCAAATGCATGTATTCCTATAGGGAAAAAAGAAGTTTAACCTGAAAATTCAAAGTGTTCCTGCAAAGGAACTCTTCAACATAAGATGACGAAATTTGGGCTGCCAAGTGCAACTCATCTACTCAGTTTTGCTGCCAAGTATCAACAAGATCGGGTGAAAAAATATCTGCTGAGAGTCCAGGAAACTCTGTTCTGTGGATGCTCTACAAACAGTTTCAAATGAAATTTTATTTTTCTCTGCTCTGCTTAGGTGTACATAACCGGTAACAAAAGCATAGAGAGCACAATGAGAATTCATTCAGTGAGTCAATTTTCAAAGCAGCTAGCACAAACCGTGTTTGATTCGATTTCAAAAGCATGTATCCCTAGAGGGAAAATGTAGTAAAACCTAACTAATCCAATGATTCAGCCTAGCAGAACAAAATTTGTGCTGCCAAGAGCAACTGGTATACACATTTTTTCTACCAAGTATCAACAAGTTCGGGTGAATAAACATTTGCTGAGATTCCAGTCAACTCAGAGTTCTCTGCAGCTTTGCAAATGCTTTCAAATGAAAGTGTATGTTCCTTGCCTCCGCTTAGAGCTACTACCACAGGGAACAAAGCATAGAGAGCACACCGAGAACGAATTGAGTGAGTCAAGTTTGAAGAAGCTAGCACAAACCGTGTTGGATATACAGTTCCAAATGCATGTATCCCCATAAGGGAAAAGGAAGTGAAACTTAAAATTCAAAGTGCTCCTGCAAACGAACGCTTCAACCCTGAAGAACGAATTTGGGCAGCCAAGTGAAACCGGTATACTCATCTTTGCTGCCAAGTATCATCAAGATCAGGTGAAAAAAATTTTGCTGAGATTCCAGTAAACTCAGAGTTCTGTGGAAGCTCTGCAAACACTTTCAAATGTAAGTATATTTTCCTTGCCTCTGCTTAGGGCTACTTCAACAGGAACAAAGCATAGAGAGTGCACTGAGAACTAACTGAGTGAGTCAAGTTTCATGCAGCTAGTACCAACCGCGTTTGAGTTAGAGTTCCAAATGCATGTATCCCTATAGGGGAAAATGAAGTGAAACCTCAAATTTCAAAGTGTTCCTGCAAAGGAACTATTCAACCTAGAAGATCTAAATTTGGGCAGCCAAATGCAACCGGTCTACTTATCTTTGCTGTCGAGTAACAACAAGTTAGGGTGAAAAATATTTGCTGAGAATCCAGGAAACTCACAGTTCTGTGGAATCACTGCAAAAGGCTTTCAAATGAAAGTTTCTTTCCCTTGCCTCTGCTTAGGGTTACTTCAACAGAAAACAAAGCATAGAGATCACACTGAGAACTAGTTGAGTGAGTTTCAGTTTCAAGCAGCTAGCGTAAACGTGTTTGATGTATAATTCCAGATGCATGTATCCCTATAAGGGAAAAGGAAGTGAACCTAAACATTCAAAAGCGTTCCTGCAAAACGAACTTTTCAACCTAGAAGAACGAAATTTGGGTAGCTAAGTGCAACTGGTAAACTCATCTTTCCTGACAAGTATCATCAAGATCAGGTGAGTAATTATTTGCAGAGATTCCAATTAACTTGGAGCTCTGTTGAAGCACTGTAAATGCTTTCTTAGGAAAGCGAATGTTCCTTGCCTCCACTTAGGACCACTTCACCAGGGAACCAATCACAGAGAGCACACCGGGAACTAATTGAATGAGTCAAGCTTCAAGCAGCTAGCACAAACAGTGTTTGATTTAGAGCTCCAAATGCAGGTATTCCTATAGGTTAAAATGAAGAGAAACCCCCCAAATTCAATGTCTTCCTGAAAGCAAATGTTTCAACGTAGAAGAACGAAATTTGGCAGCCAAATGCAACTGGTATGCTCATCTTTCTTACCTAGTGTCAACAAGATCAAGTGAAAAAATATTCGCTGAAATTCCAGTAAACTTGGGAGTTTTGTGGAAGCTCTGCAAACACTTACATAAGAAAGTGTATTTTCCTTGCCTCTGCTTGGGGATACTTCAGCAGGGGACAATGCATAAAGAGCCACTGAGAAGTCATTGAGTGGGCCAAGTTTCAAACAGGTATCACAAACTGTGTTTGATTGAGCATTCCAAATGCATGTATTCCTATAGGGAAAAAAGAAGTTAAACCTGAAAATTCAAAGTGTTCCTGCAAAGGAACTCTTCAACGTAAGATGACGAAATTTGGGCTGCCAAGTGCAACTCATCTACTCAGTTTTGCTGCCAAGTATCAACAAGATCGGGTGAAAAAATATCTGCTGAGAGTCCAGTAAACTCTGTTCTGTGGATGCTCTACAAACACTTTCAAATGAAAGTTTATTTTTTCTCTGCTCTGCTTCGGTGTACATAAACCGGTAACAAAGCATAGAGAGCACAATGAGAATTCATTCAGTGAGTCAATTTTCAAGCAGCTAGCACAAACCGTGTTTGATTTCGATTTCCAAAAGCATGTATCCCTATAGGGGAAAATGTAGTAAAACCTAACTAATCCAAGTCATCCTGCAAAGGAATGATTCAGCCTAGCAGAACAAAATTTGTGCTGCCAAGAGCAACTGGTATACACATTTTTTCTACCAAGTATCAACAAGTTCGGGTGAATAAACTTTTGCTGAGATTCCAGTCAACTCAGAGTTCTCTGCAGCTTTGCAAATGCTTTCAAATGAAAGTGTATGTTCCTTGCCTCCGCTTAGAGCTACTACCACAGGGAACAAAGCATAGAGAGCACACCGAGAACGAATTGAGTGAGTCAAGTTTGAAGAAGCTAGCACAAACCATGTTGGATATACAGTTCCAAATGCATGTATCCCCATAAGGGGAAAAGGAAGTGAAACTTAAAATTCAAAGTGCTCCTGCAAACGACTGCTTTCAACAATGAAGAAAGAAATTTGGACAGCCAAGTGAAACCGGTATACTCATCTTTGCTGCCAAGTATCATCAAGATCGGGTGAAAAAATTTTGCTGAGATTCCAGTAAACTCAGAGTTCTGTGGAAGCTCTGCAAACACTTTCAAATGAAAGTATATTTTCCTTGCCTCTGCTTTAGGGCTACTTCAACAGGAAACAAAGCATAGAGAGTGCACTGAGAACTAACTGAGTGAGTCAAGTTTCATGCAGCTAGTACCAACCGCGTTTGAGTTAGAGTTCCAAATGCATGTATCCCTATAGGGGAAAATGAAGTGAAACCTCAAATTTCAAAGTGTTCCTGCAAACGAACTATTCAACCTAGAAGATCTAAATTTGGGCAGCCAAATGCAACCGGTCTACTTATCTTGCTGTCGAGTAACAACAAGTTAGGGTGAAAAAATATTTGCTGAGAATCCAGGAAACTCACAGTTCTGTGGAATCACTGCAAAGGCTTTCAAATGAAAGTTTCTTTCCCTTGCCTCTGCTTAGGGTTACTTCAACAGAAAACAAAGCATAGAGATCACACTGAGAACTAGTTGAGTGAGTTTCAGTTTCAAGCAGCTAGCGTAAACCGTGTTTGATGTATAATTCCAGATGCATGTATCCCTATAAGGGAAAAGGAAGTGAAACCTAAACATTCAAAAGCGTTCCTGCAAACGAACTTTTCAACCTAGAAGAACGAAATTTGGGTAGCTAAGTGCAACTGGTAAACTCATCTTCCTGACAAGTATCATCAAGATCAGGTGAGTAATTATTTGCAGAGATTCCAGTTAACTTGGAGCTCTGTTGAAGCACTGTAAATGCTTTCTTAGGAAAGCGAATGTTCCTTGCCACCACTTAGGACCACTTCACCAGGGAACCAATCACAGAGAGCACACCGGGAACTAATTGAATGAGTCAAGCTTCAAGCAGCTAGCACAAACAGTGTTTGATTTAGAGCCCAAATGCAGGTATTCCTATAGGTTAAAATGAAGAGAAACCCCCAAATTCAATGTCTTCCTGAAAGCAAATGTTTCAACGTAGAAGAACGAAATTTGCAGCCAAATGCAACTGGTATGCTCATCTTTCTTACCTAGTGTCAACAAGATCAAGTGAAAAAATAGTCGCTGAAATTCCAGTAAACTTGGAGTTTTGTGGAAGCTCTGCAAACACTTACATAAGAAAGTGTATTTTCCTTGCCTCTGTTGGGGATACTTCAGCAGGGGACAATGCATAAAGAGCCACTGAGAAGTCATTGAATGGTCCAAGTTTCAACTGGTATCACAAACTGTGTTTGATTGAGCATTCCAAATGCATGTATTCCTATAGGGAAAAAAAGAAGTTAAACCTGAAAATTCAAAGTGTTCCTGCAAAGGAACTCTTCAACATAAGATGACGAAATTTGGGCTGCCAAGTGCAACTCATCTACTCAGTTTTGCTGCCAAGTATCAACAAGATCGGGTGAAAAATATCTGCTGAGAGTCCAGGAAACTCTGTTCTGTGGATGCTCTACAAACAGTTTCAAATGAAATTTTATTTTTCTCTGCTCTGCTTAGGTGTACATAAACCGGTAACAAAGCATAGAGAGCACAATGAGAATTCATTCAGTGAGTCAATTTTCAAGCAGCTAGCACAAACCGTGTTTGATTTCGATTTCCAAAAGCATGTATCCCTAGAGGGGAAAATGTAGTAAAACCTAACTAATCCAATGATTCAGCCTAGCAGAACAAAATTTGTGCTGCCAAGAGCAACTGGTATACACATTTTTTCTACCAAGTATCAACAAGTTCGGGTGAATAAACATTTGCTGAGATTCCAGTCAACTCAGAGTTCTCTGCAGCTTTGCAAATGCTTTCAAATGACAGTGTATGTTCCTTGCCTCCGCTTAGAGCTACTACCACAGGGAACAAAGCATAGAGAGCACACCGAGAACGAATTGAGTGAGTCAAGTTTGAAGAAGCTAGCACAAACCGTGTTGGATATACAGTTCCAAATGCATGTATCCCCATAAGGGAAAAGGAAGTGAAACTTAAAATTCAAAGTGCTCCTGCAAACGAACGCTTCAACCCTGAAGAACGAAATTTGGGCAGCCAAGTGAAACCGGTATACTCATCTTTGCTGCCAAGTATCATCAAGATCAGGTGAAAAAATTTTGCTGAGATTCCAGTAAACTCAGAGTTCTGTGGAAGCTCTGCAAACACTTTCAATGTAAGTATATTTCCTTGCCTCTGCTTAGGGCTACTTCAACAGGAAACAAAGCATAGAGAGTGCACTGAGAACTAACTGAGTGAGTCAAGTTTCATGCAGCTAGTACCAACCGCGTTTGAGTTAGAGTTCCAAATGCATGTATCCCTATAGGGGAAAATGAAGTGAAACCTCAAATTTCAAAGTGTTCCTGCAAAGGAACTATTCAACCTAGAAGATCTAAATTTGGGCAGCCAAATGCAACCGGTCTACTTATCTTTGCTGTCGAGTAACAACAAGTTAGGGTGAAAAAATATTTGCTGAGAATCCAGGAAACTCACAGTTCTGTGGAATCACTGCAAAAGGCTTTCAATGAAAGTTTCTTTCCCTTGCCTCTGCTTAGGGTACTTCAACAGAAAACAAAGCATAGAGATCACACTGAGAACTAGTTGAGTGAGTTTCAGTTTCAAGCAGCTAGCGTAAACCGTGTTTGATGTATAATTCCAGATGCATGTATCCCTATAAGGGAAAAGGAAGTGAAACCTAAACATTCAAAAGCGTTCCTGCAAACGAACTTTTCAACCTAGAAGAACGAAATTTGGGTAGCTAAGTGCAACTGGTAAACTCATCTTTCCTGACAAGTATCATCAAGATCAGGTGAGTAATTATTTGCAGAGATTCCAATTAACTTGGAGCTCTGTTGAAGCACTGTAAATGCTTTCTTAGGAAAGCGAATGTTCCTTGCCTCACTTAGGACCACTTCACCAGGGAACCAATCACAGAGAGCACACCGGGAACTAATTGAATGAGTCAAGCTTCAAGCAGCTAGCACAAACAGTGTTTGATTTAGAGCTCCAAATGCAGGTATTCCTATAGGTTAAAATGAAGAGAAACCCCCCAAATTCAATGTCTTCCTGAAAGCAAATGTTTCAACGTAGAAGAACGAAATTTTGGCAGCCAAATGCAACTGGTATGCTCATCTTTCTTACCTAGTGTCAACAAGATCAAGTGAAAAAATATTCGCTGAAATTCCAGTAAACTTGGGAGTTTTGTGGAAGCTCTGCAAACACTTACATAAGAAAGTGTATTTTCCTTGCCTCTGCTTGGGGATACTTCAGCAGGGGACAATGCATAAAGAGCCACTGAGAAGTCATTGAGTGGGCCAAGTTTCAAACAGGTATCACAAACTGTGTTTGATTGAGCATTCCAAATGCATGTATTCCTATAGGGAAAAAAGAAGTTAAACCTGAAAATTCAAAGTGTTCCTGCAAAGGAACTCTTCAACGTAAGATGACGAAATTTGGGCTGCCAAGTGCAACTCATCTACTCAGTTTTGCTGCCAAGTATCAACAAGATCGGGTGGAAAAAATATCTGCTGAGAGTCCAGTAAACTCTGTTCTGTGGATGCTCTACAAACACTTTCAAATGAAAGTTTATTTTTCTCTGCTCTGCTTCGGTGTACATAAACCGGTAACAAAGCATAGAGAGCACAATGAGAATTCATTCAGTGAGTCAATTTTCAAGCAGCTAGCACAAACCGTGTTTGATTTCGATTTCCAAAAGCATGTATCCCTATAGGGGAAAATGTAGTAAAACCTAACTAATCCAAGTCATCCTGCAAAGGAATGATTCAGCCTAGCAGAACAAAATTTGTGCTGCCAAGAGCAACTGGTATACACATTTTTTCTACCAAGTATCAACAAGTTCGGGTGAATAAACTTTTGCTGAGATTCCAGTCAACTCAGAGTTCTCTGCAGCTTTGCAAATGCTTTCAAATGAAAGTGTATGTTCCTTGCCTCCGCTTAGAGCTACTACCACAGGGAACAAAGCATAGAGAGCACACCGAGAAACGAATTGAGTGAGTCAAGTTTGAAGAAGCTAGCACAAACCATGTTGGATATACAGTTCCAAATGCATGTATCCCCATAAGGGAAAAGGAAGTGAAACTTAAAATTCAAAGTGCTCCTGCAAACGGACTGCTTCAACAATGAAGAAAGAAATTTGGACAGCCAAGTGAAACCGGTATACTCATCTTTGCTGCCAAGTATCATCAAGATCGGGTGAAAAAAATTTTGCTGAGATTCCAGTAAACTCAGAGTTCTGTGGAAGCTCTGCAAACACTTTCAAATGAAAGTATATTTTCCTTGCCTCTGCTTAGGGCTACCTTCAACAGGAAACAAAGCATAGAGAGTGCACTGAGAACTAACTGAGTGAGTCAAGTTTCATGCAGCTAGTACCACCGCGTTTGAGTTAGAGTTCCAAATGCATGTATCCCTATAGGGGAAAATGAAGTGAAACCTCAAATTTCAAAGTGTTCCTGCAAACGAACTATTCAACCTAGAAGATCTAAATTTGGGCAGCCAAATGCAACCGGTCTACTTATCTTTGCTGTCGAGTAACAACAAGTTAGGGTGAAAAAATATTTGCTGAGAATCCAGGAAACTCACAGTTCTGTGGAATCACTGCAAAGGCTTTCAAATGAAAGTTTCTTTCCCTTGCCTCTGCTTAGGGTTACTTCAACAGAAAACAAAGCATAGAGATCACACTGAGAACTAGTTGAGTGAGTTTCAGTTTCAAGCAGCTAGCGTAAACCGTGTTTGATGTATAATTCCAGATGCATGTATCCCTATAAGGAAAAGGAAGTGAAACCTAAACATTCAAAAGCGTTCCTGCAAACGAACTTTTCAACCTAGAAGAACGAAATTTGGGTAGCTAAGTGCAACTGGTAAACTCATCTTTCCTGACAAGTATCATCAAGATCAGGTGAGTAATTATTTGCAGAGATTCCAGTTAACTTGGAGCTCTGTTGAAGCACTGTAAATGCTTTCTTAGGAAAGCGAATGTTCCTTGCCACCACTTAGGACCACTTCACCAGGGAACCAATCACAGAGAGCACACCGGGAACTAATTGAATGAGTCAAGCTTCAAGAGCTAGCACAAACAGTGTTTGATTTAGAGCTCCAAATGCAGGTATTCCTATAGGTTAAAATGAAGAGAAACCCCAAATTCAATGTCTTCCTGAAAGCAAATGTTTCAACGTAGAAGAACGAAATTTTGGCAGCCAAATGCAACTGGTATGCTCATCTTTCTTTACCTAGTGTCAACAAGATCAAGTGAAAAAATATTCGCTGAAATTCAGTAAACTTGGGAGTTTTGTGGAAGCTCTGCAAACACTTACATAGAAAGTGTATTTTCCTTGCCTCTGCTTGGGGATACTTCAGCAGGGGACAATGCATCAAGAGCCACT
>NW_027288327.1:0-57350 GCF_047511675.1 Marmota flaviventris
CTATCTTGTTGATACTTGGTAGGAAAAAGGTGTATACCAGTTGCGCTTGGCTGCACAAATTTTGTTCTGCTAGGTTGAAGCATTCCTTTGCAGGATGACTTTGAATATTTAGGTTTTACTACATTTTCCCCTCTAGGGATACATGCTTTTGAAAATCTAAATCAAACACGGTTTGTGCTAGCTGCTTGAAACTTGACTCACTGAATGAATTCTCATTGTGCTCTCTACGCTTTGTTACCGGTTTATGTACCCCTAAGCAGAGCAAAGAAAAATAGACTTTCATTTGAACGTGTTTGTAGAGCATCCACAGAACTCAAGAGTTTACTGGACTCTCAGCAAATGTTTTTTCACCCGATCTTGTTGAAACTTGGCAGCAAAAATGAGTATATGGGTTGCACTTGGCAGCCCAAATTTCGTAATCTTATGTTGAAGAGTTCCTTTGCAGGAACACTTTGAATTTTTAGGTTTAACTTCTTTTTTCCCTATGTGAATACATGCATTTGGAATGCTGAATCAAACACAGTTTGTGATACCTGTTTGAAACTTGGCTCACTCAATTAGTTCTCAGTGCACTCTCTATGCATTGTCCCCCGCTGAAGTATCCCCAAGCAGAGGCAAGGAAAATACGCTTTCTTATGTAAGTGTTTGCAGAGCTTCCACAAAACTCCCAAGTTTACTGGAATTTCAGCGAATATTTTTTCACTTGATCTTGTTGATCCTAGGTAAGAAAGATGAGTATACCAGTTGCATTTGCCTGCCAAAATTTCGTTCTTCTAAGTTGAAGCATGTGCTTTCAGGAAGACATTGCATTTGGGGGGTTTCTCTTCATTTTAACCTATAGGAATACATGCATTTGGAACTCTAAATCAAACACTGTTTGTGCTAGCTGCTTGAAGCTTGACTCACTCAATTAGTTCCTGGTGTACTCTCTGTGCTTTGTTCCCTGTTGAAGTGGTCCTAAGTGGAGGCGAGGAACATACGCTTTCCTTAGAAAGCATTTACAGAGCTTCAACAGAGCTCCAAGTGAACTGGAATCTCTGCAAATATTTACTCACCTGATCTTGATGACCCTTGTCAGGAAAGATGAGTATACCAGTTGCACTTAGCTACCCAAATGTCGTTCTTCTAGGTTGAAAAGTTCGTTTGCAGGAACACTTTGAATTTTTAGGTTTCACTTCACTTTTCCTTATAGGGACGTATGCATTTGGACTTATAAATCAAACACGGTTTATGCTAGCTGCTTGAAACTGAAACTCACTCAACTAGTTCTCAGTGCGATCTCTATGCTTTGTTTTCTGTTGAAGTAACCCTAAGCAGAGGCCAGGGAAAGAAACTTTCATTGGAAAGCATTTGCAGTGATTCCACAGAACTTTGAGTTTCCTGGAATCTCAGCAAATATTTTTTCACCCTAACTTGTTGTTAACTCGACAGGAAAGATAAGTATACCGGTTGCATTTGGCTGCCCAAATTTAGATCTTCTAGGTTGAATAGTTGGTTTGCAGGAATACTTTGAAATTTTAGGTTTCACTTCATTTTCCCCTATAGGGATACATGCACATGGAACTCTAAATCGAACACGGTTTTTGCTGTGTGCTTGTAACTTGACTCATTCAACTAGTTCTCAGTGCACTCTCTATGCATTGTTCCCTGTTGAAATAGCCGTAAGCAGAGGAAAGGAAAACACACTTTTTTTGGAAAGTATTCACCGAGCTTCCAAAAAACTCAGAGATTACGGAAACCTCAGCAAATATTTTGTCACCCTATCTTGTTGATACTTGGTAGGAAAAAGGTGTATACCAGTTGCGCTTGGCTGCACAAATTTTGTTCTGCTAGGTTGAAGCATTCCTTTGCAGGACGACTTTGAATATTAAGGTTTTACTACATTTTCCCCTCTAGGGATACATGCTTTTGAAAATCTAAATCAAACACGGTTTGTGCTAGCTGCTTGAAACTTGACTCACTGAATGAATTCTCATTGTGCTCTCTACGCTTCGTTACCGGTTTATGTACCCCTACGCAGAGCAAAGAAAAATAGACTTTCATTTGAACGTGTTTGTAGAGCATCCACAGAACTCAAGAGTTTACTGGACTCTCAGCAAATGTTTTTTCACCCGATCTTGTTGATACTTGGCAGCAAAAATGAGTATATGGGTTGCACTTGGCAGCCCAAATTTCGTAATCTTATGTTGAAGAGTTCCTTTGCAGGAACACTTTGAATTTTTAGGTTTAACTTCTTTTTTCCCTATGTGAATACATGCATTTGGAATGCTAAATCAAACACAGTTTGTGATACCTGTTTGAAACTTGGCTCACTCAATTAGTTCTCAGTGCACTCTCTAGGCATTGTCCCCCGCTGAAGTATCCCCAAGCAGAGGCAAGGAAAATACGCTTTCTTTTGTAAGTGTTTGCAGAGCTTCCACAAAACTCCCAAGTTTACTGGAATTTCAGCGAATATTTTTTCACTTGATCTTGTTGATCCTAGGTAAGAAAGATGAGTATACCAGTTGCATTTGCCTGCCAAAATTTCGTTCTTCTAAGTTGAAGCATGTGCTTTCAGGAAGACATTGCATTTGGGGGTTTCTCTTCATTTTAACCTATAGGAATACATGCATTTGGAACTCTAAATCAAACACTGTTTGTGCTAGCTGCTTGAAGCTTGACTCACTCAATTAGTTCCTGGTGTACTCTCTGTGCTTTGTTCCCTGTTGACGTGGTCCTAAGTGGAGGCGAGGAACATACGCTTTCCTTAGAAAGCATTTACAGAGCTTCAACAGAGCTCTAAGTGAACTGGAATCTCTGCAAATATTTACTCACCTGATCTTGATGACCCTTGTCAGGAAAGATGAGTATACCAGTTGCACTTAGCTACCCAAATGTCGTTCTTCTAGGTTGAAAAGTTCGTTTGCAGGAACACTTTGAATTTTTAGGTTTCACTTCACTTTTCCTTATAGGGACATATGCATTTGGACTTATAAATCAAACACGGTTTATGCTAGCTGCTTGAAACTGAAACGCACTCAACTAGTTCTCACTGCGATCTCTATGCTTTGTTTTCTGTTGAAGTAACCCTAAGCAGAGGCCAGGGAAAGAAACTTTCATTGGAAAGCATTTGCAGTGATTGCACAGAACTTTGAGTTTAATGGAATCTCAGCAAATATTTTTTCACCCTAACTTGTTGTTAACTCGACAGGAAAGATAAGTATACCGGTTGCATTTGACTGCCCAAATTTACATCTTCTAGGTTGAATAGTTGGTTTGCAGGAATACTTTGAAATTTTAGGTTTCACTTCATTTTCCCCTATAGGATACATGCATATGGAACTCTAAATCAAACACGGTTTTTGCTGTGTGCTTGTAACTTGACTCATTCAACTAGTTCTCAGTGCACTCTCTATGCATTGTTCCCTGTTGAAGTAGCCCTAAGCAGAGGCAAGGAAAACACACTTTCTTTGGAAAGTATTCACCGAGCTTCCAAAAAACTCAGAGATTACGGAAACCTCAGCAAATATTTTGTCACCCTATCTTGTTGATACTTGGTAGGAAAAAGGTGTATACCAGTTGCGCTTGGCTGCACAAATTTTGTTCTGCTAGGTTGAAGCATTCCTTTGCAGGATGACTTTGAATATTTAGGTTTTACTACATTTTCCCCTCTAGGGATACATGCTTTTGAAAATCTAAATCAAACACGGTTTGTGCTAGCTGATTGAAACTTGACTCACTGAATGAATTCTCACTGTGCTCTCTACGCTTTGTTACCGGTTTATGTACCCCTAAGCAGAGCAAAGAAAAATAGACTTTCATTTGAACGTGTTTGTAGAGCATCCACAGAACTCAAGAGTTTACTGGACTCTCAGCAAATGTTTTTTTCACCCGATCTTGTTGAAACTTGGCAGCAAAATGAGTATATGGGTTGCACTTGGCAGCCCAAATTTCGTAATCTTACGTTGAAGAGTTCCTTTGCAGGAACACTTTGAATTTTTAGGTTTAACTTCTTTTTTTCCCTATGTGAATACATGCATTTGGAATGCTAAATCAAACACAGTTTGTGATACCTGTTTGAAACTTGGCTCACTCAATTAGTTCTCAGTGCACTCTCTATGCATTGCCCCCCGCTGAAGTATCCCCAAGCAGAGGCAAGGAAAATACGCTTTCTTATGTAAGTGTTTGCAGAGCTTCCACAAAACTCCCAAGTTTACTGGAATTTCAGCGAATATTTTTTCACTTGATCTTGTTGATCCTAGGTAAGAAAGATGAGCATACCAGTTGCATTTGCCTCCCAAAATTTCGTTCTTCTAAGTTGAAGCATGTGCTTTCAGGAAGACATTGCATTTGGGGGGTTTCTCTTCATTTTAACCTATAGGAATACATGCATTTGGAACTCTAAATCAAACACTGTTTGTGCTAGCTGCTTGAAGCTTGACTCACTCAATTAGTTCCTGGTGTACTCTCTGTGCTTTTGTTCCCTGTTGAAGTGGTCCTACGTGGAGGCGAGGAACATACGCTTTCCTTAGAAAGCATTTACAGAGCTTCAACAGAGCTCCAAGTGAACTGGAATCTCTGCAAATATTTACTCACCTGATCTTGATGACCCTTGTCAGAAAGATGAGTATACCAGTTGCACTTAGCTACCCAAATGTCGTTCTTCTAGGTTGAAAAGTTCGTTTGCAGGAACACTTTGAATTTTTAGGTTTCACTTCACTTTTCCTTATAGGGACGTATGCATTTGGACTTATAAATCAAACACGGTTTATGCTAGCTGCTTGAAACTGAAACTCACTCAACTAGTTCTCAGTGCGATCTCTATGCTTTGTTTTCTGTTGAAGTAACCCTAAGCAGAGGGCCAGGGAAAGAAACTTTCATTGGAAAGCATTTGCAGTGATTCCACAGAACTTTGAGTTTCCTGGAATCTCAGCAAATATTTTTTCACCCTAACTTGTTGTTAACTCGACAGGAAAGATAAGTATACCGGTTGCATTTGGCTGCCAAATTTAGATCTTCTAGGTTGAATAGTTGGTTTGCAGGAATACTTTGAAATTTTAGGTTTCACTTCATTTTCCCCTATAGGGATACATGCATATGGAACTCTAAATCAAACACGGTTTTTGCTGTGTGCTTGTAACTTGACTCATTCAACTAGTTCTCAGTGCACTCTCTATGCATTGTTCCCTGTTGAAATAGCCCTAAGCAGAGGCAAGGAAAACACACTTTCTTTGGAAAGTATTCACCGAGCTTCCAAAAAACTCAGAGATTACGGAAACCTCAGCAAATATTTTGTCACCCTATCTTGTTGATACTTGGTAGGAAAAAGGTGTATACCAGTTGCTCTTGGCTGCACAAATTTTGTTCTGCTAGGTTGAAGCATTCCTTTGCAGGACGACTTTGAATATTTAGGTTTTACTACATTTTCCCCTCTAGGGATACATGCTTTTGAAAATCTAAATCAAACAGGGTTTGTGCCAGCTGCTTGAAACTTGACTCACTGAATGAATTCTCATTGTGCTCTCTACGCTTCGTTACAGGTTTATGTACCCCTAAGCAGAGCAAAGAAAAATAGACTTTCATTTGAACGTGTTTGTAGAGCATCCACAGAACTCAAGAGTTTACTGGACGCTCAGCAAATGTTTTTTCACCCGATCTTGTTGAAACTTGGCAGCAAAAATGAGTATATGGGTTGCACTTGGCAGCCCAAATTTCGTAATCTTATGTTGAAGAGTTCCTTTGCAGGAACACTTTGAATTTTTAGGTTTAACTTCTTTTTTCCCTATGTGAATACATGCATTTGGAATGCTAAATCAAACACAGTTTGTGATACCTGTTTGAAACTTGGCTCACTCAATTAGTTCTCAGTGCACTCTCTAGGCATTGTCCCCCGCTGAAGTATCCCCAAGCAGAGCAAGGAAAATACGCTTTCTTATGTAAGTGTTTGCAGAGCTTCCACAAAACTCCCAAGTTTACTGGAATTTCAGCGAATATTTTTTCACTTGATCTTGTTGATCCTAGGTAAGAAAGATGAGTATACCAGTTGCATTTGCCTGCCAAAATTTCGTTCTTCTAAGTTGAAGCATATGCTTTCAGGAAGACATTGCATTTGGGGGGTTTCTCTTCATTTTAACCTATAGGAATACATGCATTTGGAACTCTAAATCAAACACTGTTTGTGCTAGCTGCTTGAAGCTTGACTCACTCAATTAGTTCCTGGTGTACTCTCTGTGCTTTGTTCCCTGTTGAAGTGGTCCTACGTGGAGGCGAGGAACATACGCTTTCCTTAGAAAGCATTTACAGAGCTTCAACAGAGCTCTAAGTGAACTGGAATCTCTGCAAATATTTACTCACCTGATCTTGATGACCCCTTGTCAGGAAAGATGAGTATACCAGTTGCACTTAGCTACCCAAATGTCGTTCTTCTAGGTTGAAAAGTTCGTTTGCAGGAACACTTTGAATTTTTAGGTTTCACTTCACTTTTCCTTATAGGGACATATGCATTTGACTTATAAATCAAACACGGTTTATGCTAGCTGCTTGAAACTGAAACGCACTCAACTAGTTCTCACTGCGATCTCTATGCTTTGTTTTCTGTTGAAGTAACCCTAAGCAGAGGCCAGGGAAAGAAACTTTCATTGGAAAGCATTTGCAGTGATTGCACAGAACTTTGAGTTTAATGGAATCTCAGCAAATATTTTTTCACCCTCACTTGTTGTTAACTCGACAGGAAAGATAAGTATACCGGTTGCATTTGACTGCCCAAATTTACATCTTCTAGGTTGAATAGTTGGTTTGCAGGAATACTTTGAAATTTTAGGTTTCACTTCATTTTCCCCTATAGGGATACATGCATATGGAACTCTAAATCAAACACGGTTTTTGCTGTGTGCTTGTAACTTGACTCATTCAACTAGTTCTCAGTGCACTCTCTATGCATTGTTCCCTGTTGAAGTAGCCCTAAGCAGAGGCAAGGAAAACACACTTTCTTTGGAAAGTATTCACCGAGCTTCCAAAAAACTCAGAGATTACGGAAACCTCAGCAAATATTTTGTCACCCTATCTTGTTGATACTTGGTAGGAAAAAGGTGTATACCAGTTGCGCTTGGCTGCACAAATTTTGTTCTGCTAGGTTGAAGCATTCCTTTGCAGGATGACTTTGAATATTTAGGTTTTACTACATTTTCCCCTCTAGGGATACATGCTTTTGAAAATCTAAATCAAACACGGTTTGTGCTAGCTGATTGAAACTTGACTCACTGAATGAATTCTCACTGTGCTCTCTACGCTTTGTTACCGGTTTATGTACCCCTAAGCAGAGCAAAGAAAAATAGACTTTCATTTGAACGTGTTTGTAGAGCATCCACAGAACTCAAGAGTTTACTGGACTCTCAGCAAATGTTTTTTCACCCGATCTTGTTGAAACTTGGCAGCAAAAATGAGTATATGGGTTGCACTTGGCAGCCCAAATTTCGTAATCTTACGTTGAAGAGTTCCTTTGCAGGAACACTTTGAATTTTTAGGTTTAACTTCTTTTTTCCCTATGTGAATACATGCATTTGGAATGCTAAATCAAACACAGTTTGTGATACCTGTTTGAAACTTGGCTCACTCAATTAGTTCTCAGTGCACTCTCTATGCATTGCCCCCCGCTGAAGTATCCCCAAGCAGAGGCAAGGAAAATACGCTTTCTTATGTAAGTGTTTGCAGAGCTTCCACAAAACTCCCAAGTTTACTGGAATTTCAGCGAATATTTTTTCACTTGATCTTGTTGATCCTAGGTAAGAAAGATGAGCATACCAGTTGCATTTGCCTGCCAAAATTTCGTTCTTCTAAGTTGAAGCATGTGCTTTCAGGAAGACATTGCATTTGGGGGGTTTCTCTTCATTTTAACCTATAGGAATACATGCATTTGGAACTCTAAATCAAACACTGTTTGTGCTAGCTGCTTGAAGCTTGACTCACTCAATTAGTTCCTGGTGTACTCTCTGTGCTTTGTTCCCTGTTGAAGTGGTCCTAAGTGGAGGCGAGGAACATACGCTTTCCTTAGAAAGCATTTACAGAGTTTCAACAGAGCTCCAAGTGAACTGGAATCTCTGCAAATATTTACTCACCTGATCTTGATGACCCTTGTCAGGAAAGATGAGTATACCAGTTGCACTTAGCTACCCAAATGTCGTTCTTCTAGGTTGAAAAGTTCGTTTGCAGGAACACTTTGAATTTTTAGGTTTCACTTCACTTTTCCTTATAGGGACGTATGCATTTGGACTTATAAATCAAACACGGTTTATGCTAGCTGCTTGAAACTGAAACTCACTCAACTAGTTCTCAGTGCGATCTCTATGCTTTGTTTTCTGTTGAAGTAACCCTAAGCAGAGGCCAGGGAAAGAAACTTTCATTGGAAAGCATTTGCAGTGATTCCACAGAACTTTGAGTTTCCTGGAATCTCAGCAAATATTTTTTCACCCTAACTTGTTGTTAACTCGACAGGAAAGATAAGTATACCGGTTGCATTTGGCTGCCCAAATTTAGATCTTCTAGGTTGAATAGTTGGTTTGCAGGAATACTTTGAAATTTTAGGTTTCACTTCATTTTCCCCTATAGGGATACATGCATATGGAACTCTAAATCAAACACGGTTTTTGCTGTGTGCTTGTAACTTGACTCATTCAACTAGTTCTCAGTGCACTCTCTATGCATTGTTCCCTGTTGAAATAGCCCTAAGCAGAGGCAAGGAAAACACACTTTCTTTGGAAAGTATTCACCGAGCTTCCAAAAAACTCAGAGATTACGGAAACCTCAGCAAATATTTTGTCACCCTATCTTGTTGATACTTGGTAGGAAAAAGGTGTATACCAGTTGCTCTTGGCTGCACAAATTTTGTTCTGCTAGGTTGAAGCATTCCTTTGCAGGACGACTTTGAATATTTAGGTTTTACTACATTTTCCCCTCTAGGGATACATGCATTTGAAAATCTAAATCAAACAGGGTTTGTGCCAGCTGCTTGAAACTTGACTCACTGAATGAATTCTCATTGTGCTCTCTACGCTTCGTTACAGGTTTATGTACCCCTAAGCAGAGCAAAGAAAAATAGACTTTCATTTGAACGTGTTTGTAGAGCATCCACAGAACTCAAGAGTTTACTGGACTCTCAGCAAATGTTTTTTCACCCGATCTTGTTGAAACTTGGCAGCAAAAATGAGTATATGGGTTGCACTTGGCAGCCCAAATTTCGTAATCTTATGTTGAAGAGTTCCTTTCCAGGAACACTTTGAATTTTTAGGTTTAACTTCTTTTTTCCCTATGTGAATACATGCATTTGGAATGCTAAATCAAACACAGTTTGTGATACCTGTTTGAAACTTGGCTCACTCAATTTGTTCTCAGTGCACTCTCTATGCATTGTCCCCCGCTGAAGTATCCCCAAGCAGAGGCAAGGAAAATACGCTTTCTTATGTAAGTGTTTGCAGAGCTTCCACAAAACTCCCAAGTTTACTGGAATTTCAGCGAATATTTTTTCACTTGATCTTGTTGATCCTAAGTAAGAAAGATGAGTATACCAGTTGCATTTGCCTGCCAAAATTTCGTTCTTCTAAGTTGAAGCATGTGCTTTCAGGAAGACATTGCATTTGGGGGGGGGTTCTCTTCATTTTAACCTATAGGAATACATGCATTTGGAACTCTAAATCAAACACTGTTTGTGCTAGCTGCTTGAAGCTTGACTCACTCAATTAGTTCCTGGTGTACTCTCTGTGCTTTGTTCCCTGTTGAAGTGGTCCTAAGTGGAGGCGAGGAACATACGCTTTCCTTAGAAAGCATTTACAGAGCTTCAACAGAGCTCCAAGTGAACTGGAATCTCTGCAAATATTTACTCACCTGATCTTGATGACCCTTGTCAGGAAAGATGAGTACACCAGATGCACTTAGCTACCCAAATGTCGTTCTTCTAGGTTGAAAAGTTCGTTTGCAGGAACACTTTGAATTTTTAGGTTTCACTTCTCTTTTCCTTATAGGGACTTATGCATTTGGACTTGTAAATCAAACACGGTTTATGCTAGCTGCTTGAAACTGAAACTCACTCAACTAGTTCTCAGTGCGATCTCTATGCTTTGTTTTCTGTTGAAGTAACCCTAAGCAGAGGACAGGGAAAGAAACTTTCATTGGAAAGCATTTGCAGTGATTGCACAGAACTTTGAGTTTCCTGGAATCTCAGCAAATATTTTTTCACCCTAACTTGTTGTTAACTCGACAGGAAAGATAAGTATACCGGTTGCATTTGGCTGCCCAAATTTAGATCTTCTAGGTTGAATAGTTGGTTTGCAGGAATACTTTGAAATTTTAGGTTTCACTTCATTTTCCCCTATAGGGATACATGCACATGGAACTCTAAATCAAACACGGTTTTTGCTGTGTGCTTGTAACTTGACTCATTCAACTAGTTCTCAGTGCACTCTCTATGCATTGTTCCCTGTTGAAGTAGCCCTAAGCAGAGGCAAGGAAAACACACTTTCTTTGGAAAGTATTCACCGTGCTTCCAAAAAACTCAGAGATTACGGAAAAATCAGCAAATATTTTGTCACCCTATCTTGTTGATACTTGGTAGGAAAAAGGTGTATACCAGTTGCGCTTGGCTGCACAAATTTTGTTCTGCTTGGTTGAAGCATTCCTTTGCAGGACGACTTTGAATATTTAGGTTTTACTACATTTTCCCCTCTGGGGATACATGCTTTTGAAAATCTAAATCAAACACGGTTTGTGCTAGCTGCTTGAAACTTGACTCACTGAATGAATTCTCATTGTGCTCTCTACGCTTCGTTACCGGTTTATGTACCCCTAAGCAGAGCAAAGAAAAATAGACTTTCATTTGAACGTGTTTGTAGAGCATCCACAGAACTCAAGAGTTTACTGGACTCTCAGCAAATGTTTTTTCACCCGATCTTGTTGAAACTTGGCAGCAAAAATGAGTATATGGGTTGCACTTGGCAGCCCAAATTTCGTAATCTTATGTTGAAGAGTTCCTTTGCAGGAACACTTTGAATTTTTAGGTTTAACTTCTTTTTTCCCTATGTGAATACATGCATTTGGAATGCTAAATCAAACACAGTTTGTGATACCTGTTTGAAACTTGGCTCACTCAATTAGTTCTCAGTGCACTCTCTAGGCATTGTCCCCCGCTGAAGTATCCCCAAGCAGAGGCAAGGAAAATACGCTTTCTTATGTAAGTGTTTGCAGAGCTTCCACAAAACTCCCAAGTTTACTGGAATTTCAGCGAATATTTTTTCACTTGATCTTGTGGATCCTAGGTAAGAAAGATGAGTATACCAGTTGCATTTGCCTGCCAAAATTTCGTTCTTCTAAGTTGAAGCATGTGCTTTCAGGAAGACATTGCATTTGGGGGGTTTCTCTTCATTTTCACCTATAGGAATACATTCATTTGGAACTCTAAATCAAACACTGTTTGTGCTAGCTGCTTGAAGCTTGACTCACTCAATTAGTTCCTGGTGTACTCTCTGTGCTTTGTTCCCTGTTGAAGTGGTCCTAAGTGGAGGCGAGGAACATACGCTTTCCTTAGAAAGCATTTACAGTGCTTCAACAGAGCTCCAAGTTAACTGGAATCTCTGCAAATATTTACTCACCTGATCTTGATGACCCTTGTCAGGAAAGATGAGTATACCAGTTGCACTTAGCTATCCAAATGTCGTTCTTCTAGGTTGAAAAGTTCGTTTGCAGGAACACTTTGAATTTTTAGGTTTCACTTCACTTTTCCTTATAGGGACGTATGCATTTGGACTTATAAATCAAACACGGTTTATGCTAGCTGCTTGAAACTGAAACTCACTCAACTAGTTCTCAGTGCGATCTCTATGATTTGTTTTCTGTTGAAGTAACCCTAAGCAGAGGCCAGGGAAAGAAACTTTCATTGGAAAGCATTTGCAGTGATTGCACAGAACTTTGAGTTTCCTGGAATCTCAGCAAATATTTTTTCACCCTAACTTGTTGTTAACTCGACAGGAAAGATAAGTAGACCGGTTGCATTTGGCTGCCCAAATTTAGATCTTCTAGGTTGAATAGTTGGTTTGCAGGAATACTTTGAAATTTTAGGTTTCACTTCATTTTCCCCTATAGGGATACATGCACATGGAACTCTAAATCAAACACGGTTTTTGCTGTGTGCTTGTAACTTGACTCATTCAACTAGTTCTCAGTGCACTCTCTATGCATTGTTCCCTGTTGAAGTAGCCCTAAGCAGAGGCAAGGAAAACACACTTTCTTTGGAAAGTATTCACCGTGCTTCCAAAAAACTCAGAGATTACGGAAAAATCAGCAAATATTTTGTCACCCTATCTTGTTGATACTTGGTAGGAAAAAGGTGTATACCAGTTGCGCTTGGCTGCACAAATTTTGTTCTGCTTGGTTGAAGCATTCCTTTGCAGGACGACTTTGAATATTTAGGTTTTACTACATTTTCCCCTCTGGGGATACATGCTTTTGAAAATCTAAATCAAACACGGTTTGTGCTAGCTGCTTGAAACTTGACTCACTGAATGAATTCTCACTGTGCTCTCTACGCTTCGTTACCGGTTTATGTACCCCTAAGCAGAGCAAAGAAAAATAGACTTTCATTTGAACGTGTTTGTAGAGCATCCACAGAACTCAAGAGTTTACTGGACTCTCAGCAAATGTTTTTTCACCCGATCTTGTTGAAACTTGGCAGCAAAAATGAGTATATGGGTTGCACTTGGCAGCCCAAATTTCGTAATCTTATGTTGAAGAGTTCCTTTGCAGGAACACTTTGAATTTTTAGGTTTAACTTCTTTTTTCCCTATGTGAATACATGCATTTGGAATGCTAAATCAAACACAGTTTGTGATACCTGTTTGAAACTTGGCTCACTCAATTAGTTCTCAGTGCACTCTCTAGGCATTGTCCCCCGCTGAAGTATCCCCAAGCAGAGGCAAGGAAAATACGCTTTCTTATGTAAGTGTTTGCAGAGCTTCCACAAAACTCCCAAGTTTACTGGAATTTCAGCGAATATTTTTTCACTTGATCTTGTGGATCCTAGGTAAGAAAGATGAGTATACCAGTTGCATTTGCCTGCCAAAATTTCGTTCTTCTAAGTTGAAGCATGTGCTTTCAGGAAGACATTGCATTTGGGGGGTTTCTCTTCATTTTCACCTATAGGAATACATTCATTTGGAACTCTAAATCAAACACTGTTTGTGCTAGCTGCTTGAAGCTTGACTCACTCAATTAGTTCCTGGTGTACTCTCTGTGCTTTGTTCCCTGTTGAAGTGGTCCTAAGTGGAGGCGAGGAACATACGCTTTCCTTAGAAAGCATTTACAGTGCTTCAACAGAGCTCCAAGTTAACTGGAATCTCTGCAAATATTTACTCACCTGATCTTGATGACCCTTGTCAGGAAAGATGAGTATACCAGTTGCACTTAGCTACCCAAATGTCGTTCTTCTAGGTTGAAAAGTTCGTTTGCAGGAACACTTTGAATTTTTAGGTTTCACTTCACTTTTCCTTATAGGGACGTATGCATTTGGACTTATAAATCAAACACGGTTTATGCTAGCTGCTTGAAACTGAAACTCACTCAACTAGTTCTCAGTGCGATCTCTATGCTTTGTTTTCTGTTGAAGTAACCCTAAGCAGAGGCCAGGGAAAGAAACTTTCATTGGAAAGCATTTGCAGTGATTGCACAGAACTTTGAGTTTCCTGGAATCTCAGCAAATATTTTTTCACCCTAACTTGTTGTTAACTCGACAGGAAAGATAAGTAGACCGGTTGCATTTGGCTGCCCAAATTTAGATCTTCTAGGTTGAATAGTTGGTTTGCAGGAATACTTTGAAATTTTAGGTTTCACTTCATTTTCCCCTATAGGGATACATGCATATGGAACTCTAAATCAAACACGGTTTTTGCTGTGTGCTTGTAACTTGACTCATTCAACTAGTTCTCAGTGCACTCTCTATGCATTGTTCCCTGTTGAAGTAGCCCTAAGCAGAGGCAAGGAAAACACACTTTCTTTGGAAAGTACTCACCGAGCTTCCAAAAAACTCAGAGATTACGGAAACCTCAGCAAATATTTTGTCACCCTATCTTGTTGATACTTGGTAGGAAAAAGGTGTATACCAGTTGCGCTTGGCTGCACAAATTTTGTTCTGCTAGGTTGAAGCATTCCTTTGCAGGACGACTTTGAATATTTAGGTTTTACTACATTTTCCACTCTAGGGATACATGCTTTTGAAAATCTAAATCAAACACGGTTTGTGCTAGCTGCTTGAAACTTGACTCACTGAATGAATTCTCATTGTGCTCTCTACGCTTCGTTACCGGTTTATGTACCCCTAAGCAGAGCAAAGAAAAATAGACTTTCATTTGAACGTGTTTGTAGAGCATCCACAGAACTCAAGAGTTTACTGGACTCTCAGCAAATGTTTTTTCACCCGATCTTGTTGAAACTTGGCAGCAAAAATGAGTATATGGGTTGCACTTGGCAGCCCAAATTTCGTAATCTTATGTTGAAGAGTTCCTTTGCAGGAACACTTTGAATTTTTAGGTTTAACTTCTTTTTTCCCTATGTGAATACATGCATTTGGAATGCTAAATCAAACACAGTTTGTGATACCTGTTTGAAACTTGGCTCACTCAATTAGTTCTCAGTGCACTCTCTATGCATTGTCCCCCGCTGAAGTATCCCCAAGCAGAGGCAAGGAAAATACGCTTTCTTATGTAAGTGTTTGCAGAGCTTCCACAAAACTCCCAAGTTTACTGGAATTTCAGCGAATATTTTTTCACTTGATCTTGTTGATCCTAGGTAAGAAAGATGAGTATACCAGTTGGATTTGCCTGCCAAAATTTCGTTCTTCTAAGTTGAAGCATGTGCTTTCAGGAAGACATTGCATTTGGGGGGTTTCTCTTCATTTTCACCTATAGGAATACATGCATTTGGAACTCTAAATCAAACACTGTTTGTGCTAGCTGCTTGAAGCTTGACTCACTCAATTAGTTCCTGGTGTACTCTCTGTGCTTTGTTCCCTGTTGAAGTGGTCCTAAGTGGAGGCGAGGAACATACGCTTTCCTTAGAAAGCATTTACAGAGCTTCAACAGAGCTCCAAGTGAACTGGAATCTCTGCAAATATTTACTCACCTGATCTTGATGACCCTTGTCAGGAAAGATGAGTATACCAGTTGCACTTAGCTACCCAAATGTCGTTCTTCTAGGTTGAAAAGTTCGTTTGCAGGAACACTTTGAATTTTTAGGTTTCACTTCACTTTTCCTTATAGGGACGTATGCATTTGGACTTATAAATCAAACACGGTTTATGCTAGCTGCTTGAAACTGAAACTCACTCAACTAGTTCTCAGTGCGATCTCTATGCTTTGTTTTCTGTTGAAGTAACCCTAAGCAGAGGCCAGGGAAAGAAACTTTCATTGGAAAGCATTTGCAGTGATTCCACAGAACTTTGAGTTTCCTGGAATCTCAGCAAATATTTTTTCACCCTAACTTGTTGTTAACTCGACAGGAAAGATAAGTATACCGGTTGCATTTGGCTGCCCAAATTTAGATCTTCTAGGTTGAATAGTTGGTTTGCAGGAATACTTTGAAATTTTAGGTTTCACTTCATTTTCCCCTATAGGGATACATGCATATGGAACTCTAAATCAAACACGGTTTTTGCTGTGTGCTTGTAACTTGACTCATTCAACTAGTTCTCAGTGCACTCTCTATGCATTGTTCCCTGTTGAAATAGCCCTAAGCAGAGGCAAGGAAAACACACTTTCTTTGGAAAGTATTCACCGAGCTTCCAAAAAACTCAGAGATTACGGAAACCTCAGCAAATATTTTGTCACCCTATCTTGTTGATACTTGGTAGGAAAAAGGTGTATACCAGTTGCGCTTGGCTGCACAAATTTTGTTCTGCTAGGTTGAAGCATTCCTTTGCAGGATGACTTTGAATATTTAGGTTTTACTACATTTTCCCCTCTAGGGATACATGCTTTTGAAAATCTAAATCAAACACGGTTTGTGCTAGCTGATTGAAACTTGACTCACTGAATGAATTCTCACTGTGCTCTCTACGCTTTGTTACCGGTTTATGTACCCCTAAGCAGAGCAAAGAAAAATAGACTTTCATTTGAACGTGTTTGTAGAGCATCCACAGAACTCAAGAGTTTACTGGACTCTCAGCAAATGTTTTTTCACCCGATCTTGTTGAAACTTGGCAGCAAAAATGAGTATATGGGTTGCACTTGGCAGCCCAAATTTCGTAATCTTATGTTGAAGAGTTCCTTTGCAGGAACACTTTGAATTTTTAGGTTTAACTTCTTTTTTCCCTATGTGAATACATGCATTTGGAATGCTAAATCAAACACAGTTTGTGATACCTGTTTGAAACTTGGCTCACTCAATTAGTTCTCAGTGCACTCTCTAGGCATTGTCCCCCGCTGAAGTATCCCCAAGCAGAGGCAAGGAAAATACGCTTTCTTATGTAAGTGTTTGCAGAGCTTCCACAAAACTCCCAAGTTTACTGGAATTTCAGCGAATATTTTTTCACTTGATCTTGTGGATCCTAGGTAAGAAAGATGAGTATACCAGTTGCATTTGCCTGCCAAAATTTCGTTCTTCTAAGTTGAAGCATGTGCTTTCAGGAAGACATTGCATTTGGGGGGTTTCTCTTCATTTTCACCTATAGGAATACATTCATTTGGAACTCTAAATCAAACACTGTTTGTGCTAGCTGCTTGAAGCTTGACTCACTCAATTAGTTCCTGGTGTACTCTCTGTGCTTTGTTCCCTGTTGAAGTGGTCCTAAGTGGAGGCGAGGAACATACGCTTTCCTTAGAAAGCATTTACAGTGCTTCAACAGAGCTCCAAGTTAACTGGAATCTCTGCAAATATTTACTCACCTGATCTTGATGACCCTTGTCAGGAAAGATGAGTATACCAGTTGCACTTAGCTACCCAAATGTCGTTCTTCTAGGTTGAAAAGTTCGTTTGCAGGAACACTTTGAATTTTTAGGTTTCACTTCACTTTTCCTTATAGGGACGTATGCATTTGGACTTATAAATCAAACACGGTTTATGCTAGCTGCTTGAAACTGAAACTCACTCAACTAGTTCTCAGTGCGATCTCTATGCTTTGTTTTCTGTTGAAGTAACCCTAAGCAGAGGCCAGGGAAAGAAACTTTCATTGGAAAGCATTTGCAGTGATTCCACAGAACTTTGAGTTTCCTGGAATCTCAGCAAATATTTTTTCACCCTAACTTGTTGTTAACTCGACAGGAAAGATAAGTAGACCGGTTGCATTTGGCTACCCAAATTTAGATCTTCTAGGTTGAATAGTTGGTTTGCAGGAATACTTTGAAATTTTAGGTTTCACTTCATTTTCCCCTATAGGGATACATGCATATGGAACTCTAAATCAAACACGGTTTTTGCTGTGTGCTTGTAACTTGACTCATTCAACTAGTTCTCAGTGCACTCTCTATGCATTGTTCCCTGTTGAAGTAGCCCTAAGCAGAGGCAAGGAAAACACACTTTCTTTGGAAAGTACTCACCGAGCTTCCAAAAAACTCAGAGATTACGGAAACCTCAGCAAATATTTTGTCACCCTATCTTGTTGATACTTGGTAGGAAAAAGGTGTATACCAGTTGCGCTTGGCTGCACAAATTTTGTTCTGCTAGGTTGAAGCATTCCTTTGCAGGACGACTTTGAATATTTAGGTTTTACTACATTTTCCCCTCTAGGGATACATGCTTTTGAAAATCTAAATCAAACACGGTTTGTACTAGCTGCTTGAAACTTGACTCACTGAATGAATTCTCATTGTGCTCTCTACGCTTCGTTACCGGTTTATGTACCCCTAAGCAGAGCAAAGAAAAATAGACTTTCATTTGAACGTGTTTGTAGAGCATCCACAGAACTCAAGAGTTTACTGGACTCTCAGCAAATGTTTTTTTACCCGATCTTGTTGAAACTTGGCAGCAAAAATGAGTATATGGGTTGCACTTGGCAGCCCAAATTTCGTAATCTTATGTTGAAGAGTTCCTTTGCAGGAACACTTTGAATTTTTAGGTTTAACTTCTTTTTTCCCTATGTGAATACATGCATTTGGAATGCTAAATCAAACACAGTTTGTGATACCTGTTTGAAACTTGGCTCACTCAATTAGTTCTCAGTGCACTCTCTATGCATTGTCCCCCGCTGGAGTATCCCCAAGCAGAGGCAAGGAAAATACGCTTTCTTATGTAAGTGTTTGCAGAGCTTCCACAAAACTCCCAAGTTTACTGGAATTTCAGCGAATATTTTTTCACTTGATCTTGTTGATCCTAGGTAAGAAAAATGAGTATACCAGTTGCATTTGCCTGCCAAAATTTCGTTCTTCTACGTTGAAGTATGTGCTTTCACGAAGACATTGCATTTGGGGGGGGGGGGTTTCACTTCATTTTAACCTATAGGAATACATGCATTTGGAACTCTAAATCAAACACTGTTTGTGCTAGCTGCTTGAAGCTTGACTCACTCAATTAGTTCCTGGTGTACTCTTTGTGCTTTGTTCCCTGTTGAAGTGGTCCTAAGTGGAGGCGAGGAACATACGCTTTCCTTAGAAAGCATTTACAGAGCTTCAACAGAGCTCCAAGTGAACTGGAATCTCTGCAAATATTTACTCACCTGATCTTGATGACCCTTGTCAGGAAAGATGAGTATACCAGTTGCACTTAGCTACCCAAATGTCGTTCTTCTAGGTTGAAAAGTTCGTTTGCAGGAACACTTTGAATTTTTAGGTTTCACTTCACTTTTCCTTATAGGGACGTACGCATTTGGACTTATAAATCAAACACGGTTTATGCTAGCTGCTTGAAACTGAAACTCACTCAACTAGTTCTCAGTGCGATCTCTATGCTTTGTTTTCTGTTGAAGTAACCCTAAGCAGATTCCAGGGAAAGAAACTTTCATTGGAAAGCATTTGCAGTGATTCCACAGAACTTTGAGTTTCCTGGAATCTCAGCAAATATTTTTTAACCCTAACTTGTTGTTAACTCGACAGGAAAGATAAGTAGACCGGTTGCATTTGGCTGCCCAAATTTAGATCTTCTAGGTTGAATAGTTGGTTTGCAGGAATACTTTGAAATTTTAGGTTTCACTTCATTTTCCCCTATAGGGATACATGCATATGGAACTCTAAATCAAACATGGATTTTGCTGTGTGCTTGTAACTTGACTCATTCAACTAGTTCTCAGTGCACTCTCTATGCATTGTTCCCTGTTGAAGTAGCCCTAAGCAGAGGCAAGGAAAACACACTTTCTTTGGAAAGTATTCACCGAGCTTCCAAAAATCTCAGAGATTACGGAAACCTCAGCAAATATTTTGACACCCTATCTTGTTGATACTTGGTAGGAAAAAGGTGTATACCAGTTGCACTTGGCTGCACAAATTTTGTTCTGCTAGGTTGAAGCATTCCTTTGCAGGATGACTTTGAATATTTAGGTTTTACTACATTTTCCCCTCTAGGGATACATGCTTTTGAAAATCTAAATCAAACATGGTTTGTGCTAGCTGCTTGAAACTTGACTCACTGAATGAATTCTCATTGTGCTCTCTATGCTTTGTTACCGGTTTATGTACCCCTAAACAGAGCAAAGAAAAATAGACTTTCATTTGAACGTGTTTGTAGAGCATCCACAGAACTCAAGAGTTTACTGGACTCTCAGCAAATGTTTTTTCACCCGATCTTGTTGAAACTTGGCAGCAAAAATGAGTATATGGGTTGCACTTGGCAGCCCAAATTTCGTAATCTTATGTTGAAGAGTTCCTTTCCAGGAACACTTTGAATTTTTAGGTTTAACTTCTTTTTTCCCTATGTGAATACATGCATTTGGAATGCTAAATCAAACACAGTTTGTGATACCTGTTTGAAACTTGGCTCACTCAATTAGTTCTCAGTGCACTCTCTATGCATTGTCCCCCGCTGGAGTATCCCCAAGCAGAGGCAAGGAAAATACGCTTTCTTATGTAAGTGTTTGCAGAGCTTCCACAAAACTCCCAAGTTTACTGGAATTTCAGCGAATATTTTTTCACTTGATCTTGTTGATCCTAGGTAAGAAAAATGAGTATACCAGTTGCATTTGCCTGCCAAAATTTCGTTCTTCTACGTTGAAGTATGTGCTTTCACGAAGACATTGCATTTGGGGGGGGGGGGGTTTCACTTCATTTTAACCTATAGGAATACATGCATTTGGAACTCTAAATCAAACACTGTTTGTGCTAGCTGCTTGAAGCTTGACTCACTCAATTAGTTCCTGGTGTACTCTTTGTGCTTTGTTCCCTGTTGAAGTGGTCCTAAGTGGAGGCGAGGAACATACGCTTTCCTTAGAAAGCATTTACAGAGCTTCAACAGAGCTCCAAGTGAACTGGAATCTCTGCAAATATTTACTCACCTGATCTTGATGACCCTTGTCAGGAAAGATGAGTATACCAGTTGCACTTAGCTACCCAAATGTCGTTCTTCTAGGTTGAAAAGTTCGTTTGCAGGAACACTTTGAATTTTTAGGTTTCACTTCACTTTTCCTTATAGGGACGTACGCATTTGGACTTATAAATCAAACACGGTTTATGCTAGCTGCTTGAAACTGAAACTCACTCAACTAGTTCTCAGTGCGATCTCTATGCTTTGTTTTCTGTTGAAGTAACCCTAAGCAGATTCCAGGGAAAGAAACTTTCATTGGAAAGCATTTGCAGTGATTCCACAGAACTTTGAGTTTCCTGGAATCTCAGCAAATATTTTTTAACCCTAACTTGTTGTTAACTCGACAGGAAAGATAAGTAGACCGGTTGCATTTGGCTGCCCAAATTTAGATCTTCTAGGTTGAATAGTTGGTTTGCAGGAATACTTTGAAATTTTAGGTTTCACTTCATTTTCCCCTATAGGGATACATGCATATGGAACTCTAAATCAAACATGGATTTTGCTGTGTGCTTGTAACTTGACTCATTCAACTAGTTCTCAGTGCACTCTCTATGCATTGTTCCCTGTTGAAGTAGCCCTAAGCAGAGGCAAGGAAAACACACTTTCTTTGGAAAGTATTCACCGAGCTTCCAAAAATCTCAGAGATTACGGAAACCTCAGCAAATATTTTGACACCCTATCTTGTTGATACTTGGTAGGAAAAAGGTGTATACCAGTTGCACTTGGCTGCACAAATTTTGTTCTGCTAGGTTGAAGCATTCCTTTGCAGGATGACTTTGAATATTTAGGTTTTACTACATTTTCCCCTCTAGGGATACATGCTTTTGAAAATCTAAATCAAACATGGTTTGTGCTAGCTGCTTGAAACTTGACTCACTGAATGAATTCTCATTGTGCTCTCTATGCTTTGTTACCGGTTTATGTACCCCTAAACAGAGCAAAGAAAAATAGACTTTCATTTGAACGTGTTTGTAGAGCATCCACAGAACTCAAGAGTTTACTGGACTCTCAGCAAATGTTTTTTCACCCGATCTTGTTGAAACTTGGCAGCAAAAATGAGTATATGGGTTGCACTTGGCAGCCCAAATTTCGTAATCTTATGTTGAAGAGTTCCTTTGCAGGAACACTTTGAATTTTTAGGTTTAACTTCTTTTTTCCCTATGTGAATACATGCATTTGGAATGCTAAATCAAACACAGTTTGTGATACCTGTTTGAAACTTGGCTCACTCAATTAGTTCTCAGAGCACTCTCTATGCATTGTCCCCCGCTGAAGTATCCCCAAGCAGAGGCAAGGAAAATACGCTTTCTTATGTAAGTGTTTGCAGAGCTTCCACAAAACTCCCAAGTTTACTGGAATTTCAGCGAATATTTTTTCACTTGATCTTGTTGATCCTAGGTAAGAAAGATGAGTATACCAGTTGCATTTGCCTGCCAAAATTTCGTTCTTCTAAGTTGAAGCATGTGCTTTCAGGAAGACATTGCATTTGGGGGGGGGGGTTTCTCTTCATTTTAACCTATAGGAATACATGCATTTGGAACTCTAAATCAAACACTGTTTGTGCTAGCTGCTTGAAGCTTGACTCACTCAATTAGTTCCTGGTGTACTCTCTGTGCTTTGTTCCCTGTTGAGGTGGTCCTAAGTGGAGGCGAGCAACATACGCTTTCCTTAGAAAGCATTTACAGAGCTTCAACAGAGCTCCAAGTGAACTGGAATCTCTGCAAATATTTACTCACCTGATCTTGATGACCCTTGTCAGGAAAGATGAGTATACCAGTTGCACTTAGCTACCCAAATGTCGTTCTTCTAGGTTGAAAAGTTCGTTTGCAGGAACACTTTGAAATTTTAGGTTTCACTTCACTTTTCCTTATAGGGACATATGCATTTGGACTTATAAATCAAACACGGTTTATGCTAGCTTCTTGAAACTGAAACTCACTCAACTAGTTCTCAGTGCGATCTCTATGCTGTGTTTTCTGTTGAAGTAACCCTAAGCAGAGGCCAGGGAAAGAAACTTTCATTGGAAAGCATTTGCAGTGATTGCACAGAACTTTGAGTTTCCTGGAATATCAGGAAATATTTTTTCACCCTAACTTGTTGTTAACTCGACAGGAAAGATAAGTAGACAGGTTGCATTTGGCTGCCCAAATTTAGATCTTCTAGGTTGAATAGTTGGTTTGCAGGAATACTTTGTAATTTTAGGTTTCACTTCATTTTCCCCTATAGGGATACATGCACATGGAACTCTAAATCAAACACGGTTTTTGCTGTGTGCTTGTAACTTGACTCATTCAACTAGTTCTCAGTGCACTCTCTATGCATTGTTCCCTGTTGAAGTAGCCCTAAGCAGAGGCAAGGAAAACACACTTTCTTTGGAAAGTATTCACCGAGCTTCCAAAAAACTCAGAGATTACGGAAACCTCAGCAAATATTTTGTCACCCTATCTTGTTGATACTTGGTAGGAAAAAGGTGTATACCAGTTGCGCTTGGCTGCACAAATTTTGTTCTGCTAGGTTGAAGCATTCCTTTGCAGGATGACTTTGAATATTTAGGTTTTACTACATTTTCCCCTCTAGGGATACATGCTTTTGAAAATCTAAACCAAACACGGTTTGTGCTAGCTGCTTGAAACTTGACTCACTGAATGAATTCTCATTGTGCTCTCTACGCTTCGTTACCGGTTTATGTACCCCTAAGCAGAGCAAAGAAAAA
The DNA here is from genome assembly GCF_047511675.1 of Marmota flaviventris. Taxonomy (NCBI): domain Eukaryota; kingdom Metazoa; phylum Chordata; class Mammalia; order Rodentia; family Sciuridae; genus Marmota; species Marmota flaviventris. The sequence goes on from NW_027288327.1 coordinate 23,171, forward strand.
TAGACTTTCATTTGAACGTGTTTGTAGAGCATCCACAGAACTCAAGAGTTTACTGGACTCTCAGCAAATGTTTTTTCACCCGATCTTGTTGAAACTTGGCAGCAAAAATGAGTATATGGGTTGCACTTGGCAGCCCAAATTTCGTAATCTTATGTTGAAGAGTTCCTTTGCAGGAACACTTTGAATTTTTAGGTTTAACTTCTTTTTTCCCTATGTGAATACATGCATTTGGAATGCTAAATCAAACACAGTTTGTGATACCTGTTTGAAACTTGGCTCACTCAATTAGTTCTCAGTGCACTCTCTATGCATTGTCCCCCGCTGAAGTATCCCCAAGCAGAGGCAAGGAAAATACGCTTTCTTATGTAAGTGTTTGCAGAGCTTCCACAAAACTCCCAAGTTTACTGGAATTTCAGCGAATATTTTTTCACTTGATCTTGTTGATCCTAGGTAAGAAAGATGAGTATACCAGTTGCATTTGCCTGCCAAAATTTTGTTCTTCTAAGTTGAAGCATGTGCTTTCAGGAAGACATTGCATTTTGGGGGTTTCTCTTCATTTTAACCTATAGGAATACATGCATTTGGAACTCTAAATCAAACACTGTTTGTGCTAGCTGCTTGAAGCTTGACTCACTCAATTAGTTCCTGGTGTACTCTCTGTGCTTTGTTCCCTGTTGAAGTGGTCCTAAGTGGAGGCGAGGAACATACGCTTTCCTTAGAAAGCATTGACAGAGCTTCAACAGAGCTCCAAGTTAACTGGAATCTCTGCAAATATTTACTCACCTGATCTTGATGACCCTTGTCAGGAAAGATGAGTATACCAGTTGCACTTAGCTACCCAAATGTCGTTCTTCTAGGTTGAAAAGTTCGTTTGCAGGAACACTTTGAATTTTTAGGTTTCACTTCACTTTTCCTTATAGGGACGTACGCATTTGGACTTATAAATCAAACACGGTTTATGCTAGCTGCTTGAAACTGAAACTCACTCAACTAGTTCTCAGTGCGATCTCTATGCTTTGTTTTCTGTTGAAGTAACCCTAAGCAGATTCCAGGGAAAGAAACTTTCATTGGAAAGCATTTGCAGTGATTGCACAGAACTTTGAGTTTCCTGGAATCTCAGCAAATATTTTTTAACCCTAACTTGTTGTTAACTCGACAGGAAAGATAAGTAGACCGGTTGCATTTGGCTGCCCAAATTTAGATCTTCTAGGTTGAATAGTTGGTTTGCAGGAATACTTTGAAATTTTAGGTTTCACTTCATTTTCCCCTATAGGGATACATGCACATGGAACTCTAAATCAAACACGGTTTTTGCTGTGTGCTTGTAACTTGACTCATTCAACTAGTTCTCAGTGCTCTCTCTATGCATTGTTCCCTGTTGAAGTAGCCCTAAGCAGAGGTAAGGAAAACACACTTTCTTTCGAAAGTATTCACCGAGCTTCCAAAAAACTCAGAGATTACGGAAACCTCAGCAAATATTTTGTCACCCTATCTTGTTGATACTTGGTAGGAAAAAGGTGTATAAAAGTTGCGCTTAGCTGCACAAATTTTTGTTCTGCTAGGTTGAAGCATTCCTTTGCAGGATGACTTTGAATATTTAGGTTTTACTACATTTTCCCCTCTAGGGATACATGCTTTTGAAAATCTAAATCAAACACGGTTTGTACTAGCTGCTTGAAACTTGACTCACTGAATGAATTCTCATTGTGCTCTCTACGCTTCGTTACCGGTTTATGTACCCCTAAGCAGAGCAAAGAAAAATAGACTTTCATTTGAACGTGTTTGTAGAGCATCCACAGAACTCAAGAGTTTACTGGACTCTCAGCAAATGTTTTTTTACCCGATCTTGTTGAAACTTGGCAGCAAAAATGAGTATATGGGTTGCACTTGGCAGCCCAAATTTCGTAATCTTATGTTGAAGAGTTCCTTTGCAGGAACACTTTGAATTTTTAGGTTTAACTTCTTTTTTCCCTAGGTGAATACATGCATTTGGAATGCTAAATCAAACACAGTTTGTGATACCTGTTTGAAACTTGGCTCACTCAATTAGTTCTCAGTGCACTCTCTATGCATTGTCCCCCGCTGGAGTATCCCCAAGCAGAGGCAAGGAAAATACGCTTTCTTATGTAAGTGTTTGCAGAGCTTCCACAAAACTCCCAAGTTTACTGGAATTTCAGCGAATATTTTTTCACTTGATCTTGTTGATCCTAGGTAAGAAAAATGAGTATACCAGTTGCATTTGCCTGCCAAAATTTCGTTCTTCTACGTTGAAGTATGTGCTTTCACGAAGACATTGCATTTGGGGGGGGGGGTTTCACTTCATTTTAACCTATAGGAATACATGCATTTGGAACTCTAAATCAAACACTGTTTGTGCTAGCTGCTTGAAGCTTGACTCACTCAATTAGTTCCTGGTGTACTCTCTGTGCTTTGTTCCCTGTTGAAGTGGTCCTAAGTGGAGGCGAGGAACATACGCTTTCCTTAGAAAGCATTGACAGAGCTTCAACAGAGCTCCAAGTTAACTGGAATCTCTGCAAATATTTACTCACCTGATCTTGATGACCCTTGTGAGGAAAGATGAGTATACCAGTTGCACTTAGCTACCCAAATGTCGTTCTTCTAGGTTGAAAAGTTCGTTTGCAGGAACACTTTGAATTTTTAGGTTTCACTTCACTTTTCCTTATAGGGACGTACGCATTTGGACTTATAAATCAAACACGGTTTATGCTAGCTGCTTGAAACTGAAACTCACTCAACTAGTTCTCAGTGCGATCTCTATGCTTTGTTTTCTGTTGAAGTAACCCTAAGCAGAGGCCAGGGAAAGAAACTTTCATTGGAAAGCATTTGCAGTGATTGCACAGAACTTTGAGTTTCCTGGAATCTCAGCAAATATTTTTTCACCCTAACTTGTTGTTAACTCGACAGGAAAGATAAGTAGACCGGTTGCATTTGGCTGCCAAAATTTAGATCTTCTGGGTTGAATAGTTGGTTTGCAGGAATACTTTAAAATTTTAGGTTTCACTTCATTTTCCCCTATAGGGATACATGCATATGGAACTCTAAATCAAACATGGATTTTGCTGTGTGCTTGTAACTTGACTCATTCAACTAGTTCTCAGTGCACTCTCTATGCATTGTTCCCTGTTGAAGTAGCCCAAAGCAGAGGCAAGGAAAACACACTTTCTTTGGAAAGTATTCACCGAGCTTCCAAAAATCTCAGAGATTACGGAAACCTCAGCAAATATTTTGACACCCTATCTTGTTGATACTTGGTAGGAAAAAGGTGTATACCAGTTGCACTTGGCTGCACAAATTTTGTTCTGCTAGGTTGAAGCATTCCTTTGCAGGATGACTTTGAATATTTAGGTTTTACTACATTTTCCCCTCTAGGGATACATGCTTTTGAAAATCTAAATCAAACATGGTTTGTGCTAGCTGCTTGAAACTTGACTCACTGAATGAATTCTCATTGTGCTCTCTACGCTTCGTTACCGGTTTATGTACCCCTAAACAGAGCAAAGAAAAATAGACTTTCATTTGAACGTGTTTGTAGAGCATCCACAGAACTCAAGAGTTTACTGGACTCTCAGCAAATGTTTTTTCACCCGATCTTGTTGAAACTTGGCAGCAAAAATGAGTATATGGGTTGCACTTGGCAGCCCAAATTTCGTAATCTTATGTTGAAGAGTTCCTTTGCAGGAACACTTTGAATTTTTAGGTTTAACTTCTTTTTTCCCTATGTGAATACATGCATTTGGAATGCTAAATCAAACACAGTTTGTGATACCTGTTTGAAACTTGGCTCACTCAATTAGTTCTCAGTGCACTCTCTATGCATTGTCCCCCGCTGAAGTATCCCCAAGCAGAGGCAAGGAAAATACGCTTTCTTATGTAAGTGTTTGCAGAGCTTCCACAAAACTCCCAAGTTTACTGGAATTTCAGCGAATATTTTTTCACTTGATCTTGTTGATCCTAGGTAAGAAAGATGAGTATACCAGTTGCATTTGCCTGCCAAAATTTCGTTCTTCTAAGTTGAAGCATGTGCTTTCAGGAAGACATTGCATTTGGGGGGGGGGGGTTTCTCTTCATTTTAACCTATAGGAATACATGCATTTGGAACTCTAAATCAAACACTGTTTGTGCTAGCTGCTTGAAGCTTGACTCACTCAATTAGTTCCTGGTGTACTCTCTGTGCTTTGTTCCCTGTTGAGGTGGTCCTAAGTGGAGGCGAGCAACATACGCTTTCCTTAGAAAGCATTTACAGAGCTTCAACAGAGCTCCAAGTGAACTGGAATCTCTGCAAATATTGACTCACCTGATCTTGATGACCCTTGTCAGGAAAGATGAGTATACCAGTTGCACTTAGCTACCCAAATGTCGTTCTTCTAGGTTGAAAAGTTCGTTTGCAGGAACACTTTGAAATTTTAGGTTTCACTTCACTTTTCCTTATAGGGACATATGCATTTGGACTTATAAATCAAACACGGTTTATGCTAGCTTCTTGAAACTGAAACTCACTCAACTAGTTCTCAGTGCGATCTCTATGCTGTGTTTTCTGTTGAAGTAACCCTAAGCAGAGGCCAGGGAAAGAAACTTTCATTGGAAAGCATTTGCAGTGATTGCACAGAACTTTGAGTTTCCTGGAATATCAGGAAATATTTTTTCCCCTAACTTGTTGTTAACTCGACAGGAAAGATAAGTAGACAGGTTGCATTTGGCTGCCCAAATTTAGATCTTCTAGGTTGAATAGTTGGTTTGCAGGAATACTTTGAAATTTTAGGTTTCACTTCATTTTCCCCTATAGGGATACATGCACATGGAACTCTAAATCAAACACGGTTTTTGCTGTGTGCTTGTAACTTGACTCATTCAACTAGTTCTCAGTGCACTCTCTATGCATTGTTCCCTGTTGAAGTAGCCCTAAGCAGAGGCAAGGAAAACACACTTTCTTTGGAAAGTATTCACCGAGCTTCCAAAAAACTCAGAGATTACGGAAACCTCAGCAAATATTTTGTCACCCTATCTTGTTGATACTTGGTAGGAAAAAGTTATATACCAGTTGCGCTTGGCTGCACAAATTTTGTTCTGCTAGGTTGAAGCATTCCTTTGCAGGATGACTTTGAATATTTAGGTTTTACTACATTTTAGCCTCTAGGGATACATGCTTTTGAAAATCTAAATCAAACACGGTTTGTGCTAGCTGCTTGACACTTGACTCTCTGAATGAATTCTCATTGTGCTCTCTACGCTTCGTTACCAGTTTATGTACACCTAAGCTGAGCAAAGAAAAATAGACTTTCATTTGAACGTGTTTGTAGAGCATCCACAGAACTCAAGAGTTTACTGGACTCTCAGCAAATGTTTTTTCACCCGATCTTGTTGAAACTTGGCAGCAAAAATGAGTATATGGGTTGCACTTGGCAGCCCAAATTTCGTAATCTTATGTTGAAGAGTTCCTTTGCAGGAACACTTTGAATTTTTAGGTTTAACTTCTTTTTTCCCTATGTGAATACATGCATTTGGAATGCTAAATCAAACACAGTTTGTGATACCTGTTTGAAACTTGGCTCACTCAATTAGTTCTCAGTGCACTCTCTATGCATTGTCCCCCGCTGAAGTATCCCCAAGCAGAGGCAAGGAAAATACGCTTTCTTATGTAAGTGTTTGCAGAGCTTCCACAAAACTCCCAAGTTTACTGGAATTTCAGCGAATATTTTTTCACTTGATCTTGTTGATCCTAGGTAAGAAAGATGAGTATACCAGTTGCATTTGCCTGCCAAAATTTCGTTCTTCTAAGTTGAAGCTTGTGCTTTCAGGAAGACATTGCATTTCGGGGGGTTACTCTTCATTTTAACTTATAGGAGTACATGCCTTTGGAACTCTAAATCAAACACTGTTTGTGCTAGCTGCTTGAAGCTTGACTCACTCAATTAGTTCCTGGTGTACTCTCTGTGCTTTGTTCCCTGTTGAAGTGGTCCTAAGTGGAGGCGAGGAACATACGCCTTCCTTAGAAAGCATTTACAGAGCTTCAACAGAGCTCCAAGTTAACTGGAATCTCTGCAAATATTTACTCCCCTGATCTTGATGACCCTTGTCAGGAAAGATGAGTATACCAGTTGCACTTAGCTACCCAAATGTCGTTCTTCTAGGTTGAAAAGTTCGTTTGCAGGAACACTTTGAATTTTTAGGTTTCACTTCACTTTTCCTTATAGGGACGTATGCATTTGGACTTATAAATCAAACACGGTTTATGCTAGCTGCTTGAAACTGAAACTCACTCAACTAGTTCTCAGTGCGATCTCTATGCTTTGTTTTCTGTTGAAGTAACCCTAAGCAGAGGCCAGGGAAAGAAACTTTCATTGGAAAGCATTTGCAGTGATTCCACAGAACTTTGAGTTTCCTGGAATTTAAGCAAATATTTTTTCACCCTAACTTGTTGTTAACTCGACAGTAAAGATAAGTATACTGGTTGCATTTGGCTGCCCAAATTTAGATCTTCTAGGTTGAATAGTTGGTTTGCAGGAATACCTTGAAATTTTAGGTTTCACTTCATTTTCCCCTATAGGGTTACATGCACATGGAACTCTAAATCAAACACGGTTTTTGCTGTGTGCTTGTAACTTGACTCATTCAACTAGTTCTCAGTGCACTCTCTATGCATTGTTCCCTGTTGAAGTAGCCCTAAGCAGAGGCAAGGAAAACACACTTTCTTTGGAAAGTATTCACCGAGCTTCCAAAAAACTCAGAGATTACGGAAACCTCAGCAAATATTTTGTCACCCTATCTTGTTGATACTTGGTAGGAAAAAGGTGTATACCAGTTGCGCTTGGCTGCACAAATTTTGTTCTGCTAGGTTGAAGCATTCCTTTGCAGGATGACTTTGAATATTTAGGTTTTACTACATTTTCCCCTCTAATGATACATGCTTATGAAAATCTAAATCAAACACGGTTTGTGCTAGCTGCTTGAAACTTGACTCACTGAATGAATTCTCATTGTGCTCTCTACGCTTTGTTACCGGTTTATGTACCCCTAAGCAGAACAAAGAAAAATAGACTTTCATTTGAACGTGTTTGTAGAGCATCCACAGAACTCAAGAGTTTACTGGACTCTCAGCAAATGTTTTTTCACCCGATCTTGTTGAAACTTGGCAGCAAAAATGAGTATATGGGTTGCACTTGGCAGCCCAAATTTCGTAATCTTATGTTGAAGAGTTCCTTTGCAGGAACACTTTGAATTTTTAGGTTTAATTTCTTTTTTCCCTATGTGAATACATGCATTTGGAATGCTAAATCAAACACAGTTTGTGATACCTGTTTGAAACTTGGCTCACTCAATTAGTTCTCAGTGCACTCTCTATGCATTGTCCCCCACTGAAGTATCCCCAAGCAGAGGCAAGGCAAATACGCTTTCTTATGTAAGTGTTTGCAGAGCTTCCACAAAACTCCCAAGTTTACTGGAATTTCAGCGAATATTTTTTCACTTGATCCTGTTGATCCTAGGTAAGAAAGATGAGTATACCAGTTGCATTTGCCTGCGAAAATTTCGTTCTTCTTAGTTGAAGCATGTGCTTTCAGGAAGACATTGCATTTGGGGGGTTTCTCTTCATTTTAACCTATAGGAATACATGCATTTGGAACTCTAAATCAAACACTGTTTGTGCTAGCTGCTTGAAGCTTGACTCACTCAATTAGTTCCTGGTGTACTCTCTGTGCTTTGTTCCCTGTTGAAGTGGTCCTAAGTGGAGGCGAGGAACATACGCTTTCCTTAGAAAGCATTTACAGAGCTTCAACAGAGCTCCAAGTGAACTGGAATCTCTGCAAATATTGACTCACCTGATCTTGATGACCCTTGTCAGGAAAGATGAGTATACCAGTTGCACTTAGCTACCCAAATGTCGTTCTTCTAGGTTGAAAAGTTCGTTTGCAGGAACACTTTGAATTTTTAGGTTTCACTTCACTTTTCCTTATAGGGACATATGCATTTGGACTTATAAATCAAACACGGTTTATGCTAGCTGCTTGAAACTGAAACTCACTCAACTAGTTCTCAGTGCGATCTCTATGCTTTGTTTTCTGTTGAAGTAACCCTAAGCAGAGGCCAGGGAAAGAAACTTTCATTGGAAAGCATTTGCAGTGATTGCACAGAACTTTGAGGTTCCTGGAATCTCAGCAAATATTTTTTCACCCTAACTTGTTGTTAACTCGACAGGAAAGATAAGTATACCGGTTGCATTTGGCTGCCCAAATTTAGATCTTCTAGGTTGAATAGTTGGTTTGCGGGAATACTTTGAAATTTTAGGTTTCACTTCATTTTCCCCTATAGGGATACATGCATATGGAACTCTAAATCAAACACGGTTTTTGCTGTGTGCTTGTAACTTGACTCATTCAACTAGTTCTCAGTGCACTCTCTATGCATTGTTCCCTGTTGAAGTAGCCCTAAGCAGAGGCAAGGAAAACACACTTTCTTTGGAAAGTATTCACGGAGCTTCCAAAAAAACTCAGAGATTACGGAAACCTCAGCAAATATTTTGTCACCCTATCTTGTTGATACTTGGTAGGAAAAAGGTGTATACCAGTTGCGCTTGGCTGCACAAATTTTGTTCTGCTAGGTTGAAGCATTCCTTTGCAGGATGACTTTGAATATTTAGGTTTTACTACATTTTCCCCTCTAGGGATACATGCTTTTGAAAATCTAAATCAAACACGGTTTGTGCTAGCTGCTTGAAACTTGACTCACTGAATGAATTCTCATTGTGCTCTCTACGCTTTGTTACCGGTTTATGTACCCCTAAGCAGAGCAAAGAAAAATAGACTTTCATTTGAACGTGTTTGTAGAGCATCCACAGAACTCAAGAGTTTACTGGACTCTCAGCAAATGTTTTTTCACCAGATCTTGTTGATACTTGGCAGCAAAAATGAGTATATGGGTTGCACTTGGCAGCCCAAATTTCGTAATCTTATGTTGAAGAGTTCCTTTGCAGGAACACTTTGAAATTTTAGGTTTAACTTCTTTTTTCCCTATGTGAATACATGCATTTGGAATGCTAAATCAAACACAGTTTGTGATACCTGTTGAAACTTGGCTCACTCAATTAGTTCTCAGTGCACTCTCTATGCATTGTCCCCCGCTGATATATCCCCAAGCAGAGGCAAGGAAAATACACTTTCTTATGTAAGTGTTTGCAGAGCTTCCACAAAACTCCCAAGTTTACTGGAATTTCATCGAATATTTTTTCACTTGATCTTGTTGATCCTAGGTAAGATAGATGAGTATACCAGTTGCATTTGCCTGCCAAAATTTCGTTCTTCTAAGTTGAAGCTTGTGCTTTCAGGAAGACATTGCATTTGGGGGGTTTCTCTTCATTTTAACCTATAGGAATACATGCATTTGGAACTCTAAATCAAACACTGTTTGTGCTAGCTGCTTGAAGCTTGACTCACTCAATTAGTTCCTGGTGTCCTCTCTGTGCTTTGTTCCCTGTTGAAGTGGTCCTAAGTGGAGGCGAGGAACATACGCTTTCCTTAGAAAGCATTTACAGAGCTTCAACAGAGCTCCAAGTGAACTGGAATCTCTGCAAATATTTACTCACCTGATCTTGATGACCCTTGTCAGGAAAGATGAGTATACCAGTTGCACTTAGCTACCCAAATGTCGTTCTTCTAGGTTGAAAAGTTCGTTTGCAGGAACACTTTGAATTTTTAGGTTTCACTTCACTTTTCCTTATAGGGACGTATGCATTTGGACTTATAAATCAAACACGGTTTATGCTAGCTGCTTGAAACTGAAACTCACTCAACTAGTTCTCAGTGCGATCTCTATGCTTTGTTTTCTGTTGAAGTAACCCTAAGCAGAGGCCAGGGAAAGAAACTTTCATTTTAAAGCATTTGCAGTGATTCCACAGAACTTTGAGTTTCCTGGAATCTCAGCAAATATTTTTTCACCCTAACTTGTTGTTAACTCGACAGGAAAGATAAGTAGACAGGTTGCATTTGGCTGCCCAAATTTAGATCTTCTAGGTTGAATAGTTGGTTTGCAGGAATACTTTGAAATTTTAGGTTTCACTTCATTTTCCCCTATAGGGATACATGCATATGGAACTCTAAATCAAACACGGTTTTTGCTGTGTGCTTGTAACTTGACTCATTCAACTAGTTCTCAGTGCACTCTCTATGCATTGTTCCCTGTTGAAGTAGCCCTAAGCCGAGGCAAGGAAAACACACTTTCTTTCTAAAGTATTCACCGAGCTTTCAAAAAACTCAGAGATTACGGAAACCTCAGCAAATATTTTGTCACCCTATCTTGTTGATACTTGGTAGGAAAAAGGTGTATACCAGTTGCACTTGTCTGCACAAATTTTGTTCTGCTAGGTTGAAGCATTCCTTTGCAGGATGACTTTGAATATTAGGGTTTTACTACATATTCCCCTCTAGGGATACATGCTTTTGAAAATCTAAATCAAACACGGTTTGTGCTAGCTTCTTGAAACTTGACTCACTGAATGAATTCTCATTGTGCTCTCTACGCTTCGTTACCGGTTTATGTACCCCTAAGCAGAGCAAAGAAAAATAGACTTTCATTTGAACGTGTTTGTAGAGCATCCACAGAACTCAAGAGTTTACTGGACTCTCAGCAAATGTTTTTTCACCCGATCTTGTTGAAACTTGGCAGCAAAAATGAGTATATGGGTTGCACTTGGCAGCCCAAATTTCGTAATCTTATGTTGAAGAGTTCCTTTGCAGGAACACTTTGAATTTTTAGGTTTAACTTCTTTTTTCCCTATGTGAATACATGCATTTGGAATGCTAAATCAAACACAGTTTGTGATACCTGTTTGAAACTTGGCTCACTCAATTAGTTCTCAGTGCACTCTCTATGCATTGTCCCCCGCTGAAGTATCCCCAAGCAGAGGCAAGGAAAATACGCTTTCTTATGTAAGTGTTTGCAGAGCTTCCACAAAACTCCCAAGTTTACTGGAATTTCAGCGAATATTTTTTCACTTGATCTTGTTGATCCTAGGTAAGAAAGATGAGTATACCAGTTGCATTTGCCTGCCAAAATTTCGTTCTTCTAAGTTGAAGCATGTGCTTTCAGGAAGACATTGCATTTGGGGGGGGGGGGGTTTCTCTTCATTTTAACCTATAGGAATACATGCATTTGGAACTCTAAATCAAACACTGTTTGTGCTAGCTGCTTGAAGCTTGACTCACTCAATTAGTTCCTGGTGTACTCTCTGTGCTTTGTTCCCTGTTGAGGTGGTCCTAAGTGGAGGCGAGCAACATACGCTTTCCTTAGAAAGCATTTACAGAGCTTCAACAGAGCTCCAAGTGAACTGGAATCTCTGCAAATATTTACTCACCTGATCTTGATGACCCTTGTCAGGAAAGATGAGTATACCAGTTGCACTTAGCTACCCAAATGTCGTTCTTCTAGGTTGAAAAGTTCGTTTGCAGGAACACTTTGAAATTTTAGGTTTCACTTCACTTTTCCTTATAGGGACATATGCATTTGGACTTATAAATCAAACACGGTTTATGCTAGCTTCTTGAAACTGAAACTCACTCAACTAGTTCTCAGTGCGATCTCTATGCTGTGTTTTCTGTTGAAGTAACCCTAAGCAGAGGCCAGGGAAAGAAACTTTCATTGGAAAGCATTTGCAGTGATTGCACAGAACTTTGAGTTTCCTGGAATATCAGGAAATATTTTTTCCCCTAACTTGTTGTTAACTCGACAGGAAAGATAAGTAGACAGGTTGCATTTGGCTGCCCAAATTTAGATCTTCTAGGTTGAATAGTTGGTTTGCAGGAATACTTTGAAATTTTAGGTTTCACTTCATTTTCCCCTATAGGGATACATGCACATGGAACTCTAAATCAAACACGGTTTTTGCTGTGTGCTTGTAACTTGACTCATTCAACTAGTTCTCAGTGCACTCTCTATGCATTGTTCCCTGTTGAAGTAGCCCTAAGCAGAGGCAAGGAAAACACACTTTCTTTGGAAAGTATTCACCGAGCTTCCAAAAAACTCAGAGATTACGGAAACCTCAGCAAATATTTTGTCACCCTATCTTGTTGATACTTGGTAGGAAAAAGTTATATACCAGTTGCGCTTGGCTGCACAAATTTTGTTCTGCTAGGTTGAAGCATTCCTTTGCAGGATGACTTTGAATATTTAGGTTTTACTACATTTTAGCCTCTAGGGATACATGCTTTTGAAAATCTAAATCAAACACGGTTTGTGCTAGCTGCTTGACACTTGACTCTCTGAATGAATTCTCATTGTGCTCTCTACGCTTCGTTACCAGTTTATGTACACCTAAGCTGAGCAAAGAAAAATAGACTTTCATTTGAACGTGTTTGTAGAGCATCCACAGAACTCAAGAGTTTACTGGACTCTCAGCAAATGTTTTTTCACCCGATCTTGTTGAAACTTGGCAGCAAAAATGAGTATATGGGTTGCACTTGGCAGCCCAAATTTCGTAATCTTATGTTGAAGAGTTCCTTTGCAGGAACACTTTGAATTTTTAGGTTTAACTTCTTTTTTCCCTATGTGAATACATGCATTTGGAATGCTAAATCAAACACAGTTTGTGATACCTGTTTGAAACTTGGCTCACTCAATTAGTTCTCAGTGCACTCTCTATGCATTGTCCCCCGCTGAAGTATCCCCAAGCAGAGGCAAGGAAAATACGCTTTCTTATGTAAGTGTTTGCAGAGCTTCCACAAAACTCCCAAGTTTACTGGAATTTCAGCGAATATTTTTTCACTTGATCTTGTTGATCCTAGGTAAGAAAGATGAGTATACCAGTTGCATTTGCCTGCCAAAATTTCGTTCTTCTAAGTTGAAGCTTGTGCTTTCAGGAAGACATTGCATTTCGGGGGGTTACTCTTCATTTTAACTTATAGGAGTACATGCCTTTGGAACTCTAAATCAAACACTGTTTGTGCTAGCTGCTTGAAGCTTGACTCACTCAATTAGTTCCTGGTGTACTCTCTGTGCTTTGTTCCCTGTTGAAGTGGTCCTAAGTGGAGGCGAGGAACATACGCCTTCCTTAGAAAGCATTTACAGAGCTTCAACAGAGCTCCAAGTTAACTGGAATCTCTGCAAATATTTACTCCCCTGATCTTGATGACCCTTGTCAGGAAAGATGAGTATACCAGTTGCACTTAGCTACCCAAATGTCGTTCTTCTAGGTTGAAAAGTTCGTTTGCAGGAACACTTTGAATTTTTAGGTTTCACTTCACTTTTCCTTATAGGGACGTATGCATTTGGACTTATAAATCAAACACGGTTTATGCTAGCTGCTTGAAACTGAAACTCACTCAACTAGTTCTCAGTGCGATCTCTATGCTTTGTTTTCTGTTGAAGTAACCCTAAGCAGAGGCCAGGGAAAGAAACTTTCATTGGAAAGCATTTGCAGTGATTCCACAGAACTTTGAGTTTCCTGGAATTTAAGCAAATATTTTTTCACCCTAACTTGTTGTTAACTCGACAGTAAAGATAAGTATACTGGTTGCATTTGGCTGCCCAAATTTAGATCTTCTAGGTTGAATAGTTGGTTTGCAGGAATACCTTGAAATTTTAGGTTTCACTTCATTTTCCCCTATAGGGTTACATGCACATGGAACTCTAAATCAAACACGGTTTTTGCTGTGTGCTTGTAACTTGACTCATTCAACTAGTTCTCAGTGCACTCTCTATGCATTGTTCCCTGTTGAAGTAGCCCTAAGCAGAGGCAAGGAAAACACACTTTCTTTGGAAAGTATTCACCGAGCTTCCAAAAAACTCAGAGATTACGGAAACCTCAGCAAATATTTTGTCACCCTATCTTGTTGATACTTGGTAGGAAAAAGGTGTATACCAGTTGCGCTTGGCTGCACAAATTTTGTTCTGCTAGGTTGAAGCATTCCTTTGCAGGATGACTTTGAATATTTAGGTTTTACTACATTTTCCCCTCTAATGATACATGCTTATGAAAATCTAAATCAAACACGGTTTGTGCTAGCTGCTTGAAACTTGACTCACTGAATGAATTCTCATTGTGCTCTCTACGCTTTGTTACCGGTTTATGTACCCCTAAGCAGAACAAAGAAAAATAGACTTTCATTTGAACGTGTTTGTAGAGCATCCACAGAACTCAAGAGTTTACTGGACTCTCAGCAAATGTTTTTTCACCCGATCTTGTTGAAACTTGGCAGCAAAAATGAGTATATGGGTTGCACTTGGCAGCCCAAATTTCGTAATCTTATGTTGAAGAGTTCCTTTGCAGGAACACTTTGAATTTTTAGGTTTAATTTCTTTTTTCCCTATGTGAATACATGCATTTGGAATGCTAAATCAAACACAGTTTGTGATACCTGTTTGAAACTTGGCTCACTCAATTAGTTCTCAGTGCACTCTCTATGCATTGTCCCCCACTGAAGTATCCCCAAGCAGAGGCAAGGCAAATACGCTTTCTTATGTAAGTGTTTGCAGAGCTTCCACAAAACTCCCAAGTTTACTGGAATTTCAGCGAATATTTTTTCACTTGATCCTGTTGATCCTAGGTAAGAAAGATGAGTATACCAGTTGCATTTGCCTGCGAAAATTTCGTTCTTCTTAGTTGAAGCATGTGCTTTCAGGAAGACATTGCATTTGGGGGGTTTCTCTTCATTTTAACCTATAGGAATACATGCATTTGGAACTCTAAATCAAACACTGTTTGTGCTAGCTGCTTGAAGCTTGACTCACTCAATTAGTTCCTGGTGTACTCTCTGTGCTTTGTTCCCTGTTGAAGTGGTCCTAAGTGGAGGCGAGGAACATACGCTTTCCTTAGAAAGCATTTACAGAGCTTCAACAGAGCTCCAAGTGAACTGGAATCTCTGCAAATATTGACTCACCTGATCTTGATGACCCTTGTCAGGAAAGATGAGTATACCAGTTGCACTTAGCTACCCAAATGTCGTTCTTCTAGGTTGAAAAGTTCGTTTGCAGGAACACTTTGAATTTTTAGGTTTCACTTCACTTTTCCTTATAGGGACATATGCATTTGGACTTATAAATCAAACACGGTTTATGCTAGCTGCTTGAAACTGAAACTCACTCAACTAGTTCTCAGTGCGATCTCTATGCTTTGTTTTCTGTTGAAGTAACCCTAAGCAGAGGCCAGGGAAAGAAACTTTCATTGGAAAGCATTTGCAGTGATTGCACAGAACTTTGAGGTTCCTGGAATCTCAGCAAATATTTTTTCACCCTAACTTGTTGTTAACTCGACAGGAAAGATAAGTATACCGGTTGCATTTGGCTGCCCAAATTTAGATCTTCTAGGTTGAATAGTTGGTTTGCGGGAATACTTTGAAATTTTAGGTTTCACTTCATTTTCCCCTATAGGGATACATGCATATGGAACTCTAAATCAAACACGGTTTTTGCTGTGTGCTTGTAACTTGACTCATTCAACTAGTTCTCAGTGCACTCTCTATGCATTGTTCCCTGTTGAAGTAGCCCTAAGCAGAGGCAAGGAAAACACACTTTCTTTGGAAAGTATTCACGGAGCTTCCAAAAAAACTCAGAGATTACGGAAACCTCAGCAAATATTTTGTCACCCTATCTTGTTGATACTTGGTAGGAAAAAGGTGTATACCAGTTGCGCTTGGCTGCACAAATTTTGTTCTGCTAGGTTGAAGCATTCCTTTGCAGGATGACTTTGAATATTTAGGTTTTACTACATTTTCCCCTCTAGGGATACATGCTTTTGAAAATCTAAATCAAACACGGTTTGTGCTAGCTGCTTGAAACTTGACTCACTGAATGAATTCTCATTGTGCTCTCTACGCTTTGTTACCGGTTTATGTACCCCTAAGCAGAGCAAAGAAAAATAGACTTTCATTTGAACGTGTTTGTAGAGCATCCACAGAACTCAAGAGTTTACTGGACTCTCAGCAAATGTTTTTTCACCAGATCTTGTTGATACTTGGCAGCAAAAATGAGTATATGGGTTGCACTTGGCAGCCCAAATTTCGTAATCTTATGTTGAAGAGTTCCTTTGCAGGAACACTTTGAAATTTTAGGTTTAACTTCTTTTTTCCCTATGTGAATACATGCATTTGGAATGCTAAATCAAACACAGTTTGTGATACCTGTTGAAACTTGGCTCACTCAATTAGTTCTCAGTGCACTCTCTATGCATTGTCCCCCGCTGATATATCCCCAAGCAGAGGCAAGGAAAATACACTTTCTTATGTAAGTGTTTGCAGAGCTTCCACAAAACTCCCAAGTTTACTGGAATTTCATCGAATATTTTTTCACTTGATCTTGTTGATCCTAGGTAAGATAGATGAGTATACCAGTTGCATTTGCCTGCCAAAATTTCGTTCTTCTAAGTTGAAGCTTGTGCTTTCAGGAAGACATTGCATTTGGGGGGTTTCTCTTCATTTTAACCTATAGGAATACATGCATTTGGAACTCTAAATCAAACACTGTTTGTGCTAGCTGCTTGAAGCTTGACTCACTCAATTAGTTCCTGGTGTCCTCTCTGTGCTTTGTTCCCTGTTGAAGTGGTCCTAAGTGGAGGCGAGGAACATACGCTTTCCTTAGAAAGCATTTACAGAGCTTCAACAGAGCTCCAAGTGAACTGGAATCTCTGCAAATATTTACTCACCTGATCTTGATGACCCTTGTCAGGAAAGATGAGTATACCAGTTGCACTTAGCTACCCAAATGTCGTTCTTCTAGGTTGAAAAGTTCGTTTGCAGGAACACTTTGAATTTTTAGGTTTCACTTCACTTTTCCTTATAGGGACGTATGCATTTGGACTTATAAATCAAACACGGTTTATGCTAGCTGCTTGAAACTGAAACTCACTCAACTAGTTCTCAGTGCGATCTCTATGCTTTGTTTTCTGTTGAAGTAACCCTAAGCAGAGGCCAGGGAAAGAAACTTTCATTTTAAAGCATTTGCAGTGATTCCACAGAACTTTGAGTTTCCTGGAATCTCAGCAAATATTTTTTCACCCTAACTTGTTGTTAACTCGACAGGAAAGATAAGTAGACAGGTTGCATTTGGCTGCCCAAATTTAGATCTTCTAGGTTGAATAGTTGGTTTGCAGGAATACTTTGAAATTTTAGGTTTCACTTCATTTTCCCCTATAGGGATACATGCATATGGAACTCTAAATCAAACACGGTTTTTGCTGTGTGCTTGTAACTTGACTCATTCAACTAGTTCTCAGTGCACTCTCTATGCATTGTTCCCTGTTGAAGTAGCCCTAAGCCGAGGCAAGGAAAACACACTTTCTTTCTAAAGTATTCACCGAGCTTTCAAAAAACTCAGAGATTACGGAAACCTCAGCAAATATTTTGTCACCCTATCTTGTTGATACTTGGTAGGAAAAAGGTGTATACCAGTTGCACTTGTCTGCACAAATTTTGTTCTGCTAGGTTGAAGCATTCCTTTGCAGGATGACTTTGAATATTAGGGTTTTACTACATATTCCCCTCTAGGGATACATGCTTTTGAAAATCTAAATCAAACACGGTTTGTGCTAGCTTCTTGAAACTTGACTCACTGAATGAATTCTCATTGTGCTCTCTACGCTTCGTTACCGGTTTATGTACCCCTAAGCAGAGCAAAGAAAAATAGACTTTCATTTGAACGTGTTTGTAGAGCATCCACAGAACTCAAGAGTTTACTGGACTCTCAGCAAATGTTTTTTCACCCGATCTTGTTGAAACTTGGCAGCAAAAATGAGTATATGGGTTGCACTTGGCAGCCCAAATTTCGTAATCTTATGTTGAAGAGTTCCTTTGCAGGAACACTTTGAATTTTTAGGTTTAACTTCTTTTGTCCCTATGTGAATACATGCATTTGGAATGCTAAATCAAACACAGTTTGTGATACCTGTTTGAAACTTGGCTCACTCAATTAGTTCTCAGTGCACTCTCTATGCATTGTCCACCGCTGAAGTATCCCCCAGCAGAGGCAAGGAAAATATGCTTTCTTATGTAAGTGTTTGCAGAGCTTCCACAAAACTCCCAAGTATACTGGAATTTCAGCAAATATTTTTTCACTTGATCTTGTTGATCGTAGGTATGAAAGATGAGTGTACCAGTTGCATTTGCCTGCCAAAATTTCGTTCTTCTAAGTTGAAGCATGTGCTTTCAGGAAGACATTGCATTTGGGGGGGGTTTCTCTTCATTTTAACCTATAGGAATACATGCATTTGGAACTCTAAATCAAACACTGTTTGTGCTAGCTGCTTGAAGCTTGACTCACTCAATTAGTTCCTGGTGTCCTCTCTGTGCTTTGTTCCCTGTTGAAGTGGTCCTAAGTGGAGGCGAGGAACATACGCTTTCCTTAGAAAGCATTTACAGAGCTTCAACAGAGCTCCAAGTGAACTGGAATCTCTGCAAATATTGACTCACCTGATCTTGATGACCCTTGTCAGGAAAGATGAGTATACCAGTTGCACTTAGCTACCCAAATGTCGTTCTTCTAGGTTGAAAAGTTCGTTTGCAGGAACACTTTGAATTTTTAGGTTTCACTTCACTTTTCCTTATAGGGACGTATGCATTTGGACTTATAAATCAAACACGGTTTATGCTAGCTGCTTGAAACTGAAACTCACTCAACTAGTTCTCAGTGCGATCTCTATGCTTTGTTTTCTGTTGAAGTAACCCTAAGCAGAGGCCAGGGAAAGAAACTTTCATTGGAAAGCATTTGCAGTGATTCCACAGAACTTTGAGTTTCCTGGAAACTCAGCAAATATTTTTTCACCCTAACTTGTTGTTAACTCGACAGGAAAGATAAGTATACCGGTTGCATTTGGCTGCCCAAATTTAGATCATCTAGGTTGAATAGTTGGTTTGCAGGAATACTTTGAAATTTTAGGTTTCACTTCATTTTCCCCTATAGGGATACATGCACATGGAACTCTAAATCAAACACGGTTTTTGCTGTGTGCTTGTAACTTGACTCATTCAACTAGTTCTCAGTGCACTCTCTATGCATTGTTCCCTGTTGAAGTAGCCCTAAGCAGAGGCAAGGAAAACACACTTTCTTTGGAAAGTATTCACCGAGCTTCCAAAAAACTCAGAGATTACGGAAACCACAGCAAATATTTTGTCACCCTATCTTGTTGATACTTGGTAGGAAAAAGGTGTATACCAGTTGCGCTTGGCTGCACAAAATTTGTTCTGCTAGGTTGAAGCATTCCTTTGCAGGATGACTTTGAATATTTAGGTTTTACTACATTTTCCCCTCTAGGGATACATGCTTTTGAAAATCTAAATCAAACACGGTTTGTGCTAGCTGCTTGAAACTTGACTCACTGAATGAATTCTCATTGTGCTCTCTACGCTTTGTTACCATTTTATGTACACCTAAGCAGAGCAAAGAAAAATAGACTTTCATTTGAACGTGTTTGTAGAGCATCCACAGAACTCAAGAGTTTACTGGACTCTCAGCAAATGTTTTTTCACCCGATCTTGTTGAAACTTGGCAGCAAAAATGAGTATATGGGTTGCACTTGGCAGCCCAAATTTCGTAATCTTATGTTGAAGAGTTCCTTTGCAGGAACACTTTGAATTTTTAGGTTTAACTTCTTTTTTCCCTATGTGAATACATGCATTTGGAATGCTAAATCAAACACAGTTTGTGATACCTGTTTGAAACTTGGCTCACTCAATTAGTTCTCAGTGCACTCTCTATGCATTGTCCCCCGCTGAAGTATCCCCAAGCAGAGGCAAGGAAAATACGCTTTCTTATGTAAGTGTTTGCAGAGCTTCCACAAAACTCCCAAGTTTACTGGAATTTCAGCGAATATTTTTTCACTTGATCTTGTTGATCCTAGGTAAGAAAGATGAGCATACCAGTTGCATTTGCCTGCCAAAATTTCGTTCTTCTAAGTTGAAGCATGTGCTTTCAGGAAGACATTGCATTTGGGGGGTTTCTCTTCATTTTAACCTCTAGGAATACATGCATTTGGAACTCTAAATCAAACACTGTTTGTGCTAGCTGCTTGAAGCTTGACTCACTCAATTAGTTCCTGGTGTACTCTCTGTGCTTTGTTCCCTGTTGAAGTGGTCCTAAGTGGAGGCGAGGAACATACGCTTTCCTTAGAAAGCATTTACAGAGCTTCAACAGAGCTCCAAGTGAACTGGAATCTCTGCAAATATTTACTCACCTGATCTTGATGACCCTTGTCAGGAAAGATGAGTATACCAGTTGCACTTAGCTACCCAAATGTCGTTCTTCTAGGTTGAAAAGTTCGTTTGCAGGAACACTTTGAATTTTTAGGTTTCACTTCACTTTTCCTTATAGGGACGTATGCATTTGGACTTATAAATCAAACACGGTTTATGCTAGCTGCTTGAAACTGAAACTCACTCAACTAGTTCTCAGTGCGATCTCTATGCTTTGTTTTCTGTTGAAGTAACCCTAAGCAGAGGCCAGGGAAAGAAACTTTCATTGGAAAGCATTTGCAGTGATTCCACAGAACTTTGAGTTTCCTGGAATCTCAGCAAATATTTTTTCACCCTAACTTGTTGTTAACTCGACAGGAAAGATAAGTATACCGGTTGCATTTGGCTGCCCAAATTTAGATCTTCTAGGTTGAATAGTTGGTTTGCAGGAATACTTTGAAATTTTAGGTTTCACTTCATTTTCCCCTATAGGGATACATGCACATGGAACTCTAAATCAAACACGGTTTTTGCTGTGTGCTTGTAACTTGACTCATTCAACTAGTTCTCAGTGCACTCTCTATGCATTGTTCCCTGTTGAAGTAGCCCTAAGCAGAGGCAAGGAAAACACACTTTCTTTGGAAAGTATTCACCGAGCTTCCAAAAAACTCAGAGATTACGGAAACCACAGCAAATATTTTGTCACCCTATCTTGTTGATACTTGGTAGGAAAAAGGTGTATACCAGTTGCGCTTGGCTGCACAAAATTTGTTCTGCTAGGTTGAAGCATTCCTTTGCAGGATGACTTTGAATATTAGGGTTTTACTACATATTCCCCTCTAGGGATACATGCTTTTGAAAATCTAAATCAAACACGGTTTGTGCTAGCTTCTTGAAACTTGACTCACTGAATGAATTCTCATTGTGCTCTCTACGCTTCGTTACCGGTTTATGTACCCCTAAGCAGAGCAAAGAAAAATAGACTTTCATTTGAACGTGTTTGTAGAGCATCCACAGAACTCAAGAGTTTACTGGACTCTCAGCAAATGTTTTTTCACCCGATCTTGTTGAAACTTGGCAGCAAAAATGAGTATATGGGTTGCACTTGGCAGCCCAAATTTCGTAATCTTATGTTGAAGAGTTCCTTTGCAGGAACACTTTGAATTTTTAGGTTTAACTTCTTTTGTCCCTATGTGAATACATGCATTTGGAATGCTAAATCAAACACAGTTTGTGATACCTGTTTGAAACTTGGCTCACTCAATTAGTTCTCAGTGCACTCTCTATGCATTGTCCACCGCTGAAGTATCCCCCAGCAGAGGCAAGGAAAATATGCTTTCTTATGTAAGTGTTTGCAGAGCTTCCACAAAACTCCCAAGTATACTGGAATTTCAGCAAATATTTTTTCACTTGATCTTGTTGATCCTAGGTATGAAAGATGAGTGTACCAGTTGCATTTGCCTGCCAAAATTTCGTTCTTCTAAGTTGAAGCATGTGCTTTCAGGAAGACATTGCATTTGGGGGGGTTTCTCTTCATTTTAACCTATAGGAATACATGCATTTGGAACTCTAAATCAAACACTGTTTGTGCTAGCTGCTTGAAGCTTGACTCACTCAATTAGTTCCTGGTGTCCTCTCTGTGCTTTGTTCCCTGTTGAAGTGGTCCTAAGTGGAGGCGAGGAACATACGCTTTCCTTAGAAAGCATTTACAGAGCTTCAACAGAGCTCCAAGTGAACTGGAATCTCTGCAAATATTGACTCACCTGATCTTGATGACCCTTGTCAGGAAAGATGAGTATACCAGTTGCACTTAGCTACCCAAATGTCGTTCTTCTAGGTTGAAAAGTTCGTTTGCAGGAACACTTTGAATTTTTAGGTTTCACTTCACTTTTCCTTATAGGGACGTATGCATTTGGACTTATAAATCAAACACGGTTTATGCTAGCTGCTTGAAACTGAAACTCACTCAACTAGTTCTCAGTGCGATCTCTATGCTTTGTTTTCTGTTGAAGTAACCCTAAGCAGAGGCCAGGGAAAGAAACTTTCATTGGAAAGCATTTGCAGTGATTCCACAGAACTTTGAGTTTCCTGGAAACTCAGCAAATATTTTTTCACCCTAACTTGTTGTTAACTCGACAGGAAAGATAAGTATACCGGTTGCATTTGGCTGCCCAAATTTAGATCATCTAGGTTGAATAGTTGGTTTGCAGGAATACTTTGAAATTTTAGGTTTCACTTCATTTTCCCCTATAGGGATACATGCACATGGAACTCTAAATCAAACACGGTTTTTGCTGTGTGCTTGTAACTTGACTCATTCAACTAGTTCTCAGTGCACTCTCTATGCATTGTTCCCTGTTGAAGTAGCCCTAAGCAGAGGCAAGGAAAACACACTTTCTTTGGAAAGTATTCACCGAGCTTCCAAAAAACTCAGAGATTACGGAAACCACAGCAAATATTTTGTCACCCTATCTTGTTGATACTTGGTAGGAAAAAGGTGTATACCAGTTGCGCTTGGCTGCACAAAATTTGTTCTGCTAGGTTGAAGCATTCCTTTGCAGGATGACTTTGAATATTTAGGTTTTACTACATTTTCCCCTCTAGGGATACATGCTTTTGAAAATCTAAATCAAACACGGTTTGTGCTAGCTGCTTGAAACTTGACTCACTGAATGAATTCTCATTGTGCTCTCTACGCTTTGTTACCATTTTATGTACACCTAAGCAGAGCAAAGAAAAATAGACTTTCATTTGAACGTGTTTGTAGAGCATCCACAGAACTCAAGAGTTTACTGGACTCTCAGCAAATGTTTTTTCACCCGATCTTGTTGAAACTTGGCAGCAAAAATGAGTATATGGGTTGCACTTGGCAGCCCAAATTTCGTAATCTTATGTTGAAGAGTTCCTTTGCAGGAACACTTTGAATTTTTAGGTTTAACTTCTTTTTTCCCTATGTGAATACATGCATTTGGAATGCTAAATCAAACACAGTTTGTGATACCTGTTTGAAACTTGGCTCACTCAATTAGTTCTCAGTGCACTCTCTATGCATTGTCCCCCGCTGAAGTATCCCCAAGCAGAGGCAAGGAAAATACGCTTTCTTATGTAAGTGTTTGCAGAGCTTCCACAAAACTCCCAAGTTTACTGGAATTTCAGCGAATATTTTTTCACTTGATCTTGTTGATCCTAGGTAAGAAAGATGAGCATACCAGTTGCATTTGCCTGCCAAAATTTCGTTCTTCTAAGTTGAAGCATGTGCTTTCAGGAAGACATTGCATTTGGGGGGTTTCTCTTCATTTTAACCTCTAGGAATACATGCATTTGGAACTCTAAATCAAACACTGTTTGTGCTAGCTGCTTGAAGCTTGACTCACTCAATTAGTTCCTGGTGTACTCTCTGTGCTTTGTTCCCTGTTGAAGTGGTCCTAAGTGGAGGCGAGGAACATACGCTTTCCTTAGAAAGCATTTACAGAGCTTCAACAGAGCTCCAAGTGAACTGGAATCTCTGCAAATATTTACTCACCTGATCTTGATGACCCTTGTCAGGAAAGATGAGTATACCAGTTGCACTTAGCTACCCAAATGTCGTTCTTCTAGGTTGAAAAGTTCGTTTGCAGGAACACTTTGAATTTTTAGGTTTCACTTCACTTTTCCTTATAGGGACGTATGCATTTGGACTTATAAATCAAACACGGTTTATGCTAGCTGCTTGAAACTGAAACTCACTCAACTAGTTCTCAGTGCGATCTCTATGCTTTGTTTTCTGTTGAAGTAACCCTAAGCAGAGGCCAGGGAAAGAAACTTTCATTGGAAAGCATTTGCAGTGATTCCACAGAACTTTGAGTTTCCTGGAATCTCAGCAAATATTTTTTCACCCTAACTTGTTGTTAACTCGACAGGAAAGATAAGTATACCGGTTGCATTTGGCTGCCCAAATTTAGATCTTCTAGGTTGAATAGTTGGTTTGCAGGAATACTTTGAAATTTTAGGTTTCACTTCATTTTCCCCTATAGGGATACATGCACATGGAACTCTAAATCAAACACGGTTTTTGCTGTGTGCTTGTAACTTGACTCATTCAACTAGTTCTCAGTGCACTCTCTATGCATTGTTCCCTGTTGAAGTAGCCCTAAGCAGAGGCAAGGAAAACACACTTTCTTTGGAAAGTATTCACCGAGCTTCCAAAAACTCAGAGATTACGGAAACCTCAGCAAATATTTTGTCACCCTATCTTGTTGATACTTGGTAGGAAAAAGGTGTATACCAGTTGCGCTTGGCTGCACAAATTTTGTTCTGCTAGGTTGAAGCATTCCTTTGCAGGATGACTTTGAATATTTAGGTTTTACTACATTTTCCCCTCTAGGGATACATGCTTTTGAAAATCTAAATCAAACACGGTTTGTGCTAGCTGCTTGAAACTTGACTCACTGAATGAATTCTCATTGTGCTCTCTACGCTTTGTTACCGGTTTATGTACCCATAAGCAGAGCAAAGAAAAATAGACTTTCATTTGAACGTGTTTGTAGAGCATCCACAGAACTCAAGAGTTTACTGGACTCTCAGCAAATGTTTTTTCACCCGATCTTGTTGAAACTTGGCAGCAAAAATGAGTATATGGGTTGCACTTGGCAGCCCAAATTTCGTAATCTTATGTTGAAGAGTTCCTTTGCAGGAACACTTTGAATTTTTAGGTTTAACTTCTTTTTTCCCTATGTGAATACATGCATTTGGAATGCTAAATCAAACACAGTTTGTGATACCTGTTTGAAACTTGGCTCACTCAATTAGTTCTCAGTGCACTCTCTATGCATTGTCCCCCGCTGAAGTATCCCCAAGCAGAGGCAAGGAAAATATGCTTTCTTATGTAAGTGTTTGCAGAGCTTCCACAAAACTTCCAAGTTTACTGGAATTTCAGCGAATATTTTTTCACTTGATCTTGTTGATCCTAGGTAAGAAAGATGAGTATCCCAGTTGCATTTGCCTGCCAAAATTTCGTTCTTCTAAGTTGAAGCATGTGCTTTCAGGAAGACATTGCTTTTGGGGGGTTTCTCTTCATTTTAACCTATAGGAATACATGCCTTTGGAACTCTAAATCAAACACTGTTTGTGCTAGCTGCTTGAAGCTTGACTCACTCAATTAGTTCCTGGTGTACTCTCTGTGCTTTGTTCCCTGTTGAAGTGGTCCTAAGTGGAGGCGAGGAACATACGCTTTCCTTAGAAAGCATTTACAGAGCTTCAACAGAGCTCCAAGTGAACTGGAATCTCTGCAAATATTTACTCACCTGATCTTGATGACCCTTGTCAGGAAAGATGAGTATACCAGTTGCACTTAGCTACCCAAATGTCGTTCTTCTAGGTTGAAAAGTTCGTTTGCAGGAACACTTTGAATTTTTAGGTTTCACTTCACTTTTCCTTATAGGGACGTATGCATTTGGACTTATAAATCAAACACGGTTTATGCTAGCTGCTTGAAACTGAAACGCACTCAACTAGTTCTCAGTGCGATCTCTATTCTTTGTTTTCTGTTGAAGTAACCCTAAGCAGAGGCCAGGGAAAGAAACTTTCATTGGAAAGCATTTGCAGTGATTCCACAGAACTTTGAGTTTCCTGGAATCTCAGCAAATATTTTTTCACCCTAACTTGTTGTTAACTCAACAGGAAAGATAAGTAGACCGGTTGCATTTGGCTGCCCAAATTTAGATCTTCTAGGTTGAATAGTTGGTTTGCAGGAATACTTTGAAATTTTAGGTTTCACTTCATTTTCCCCTATAGGGATACATGCATATGGAACTCTAAATCAAACACGGTTTTTGCTGTGTGCTTGTAACTTGACTCATTCAACTAGTTCTCAGTGCACTCTCTATGCATTGTTCCCTGTTGAAGTAGCCCTAAGCAGAGGCAAGGAAAACACACTTTCTTTGGAAAGTATTCACCGAGCTTCCAAAAAACTCAGAGATTACGGAAACCTCAGCAAATATTTTGTCACCCTATCTTGTTGATACTTGGTAGGAAAAAGGTGTATACCAGTTGCGCTTGGCTGCACAAATTTTGTTCTGCTAGGTTGAAGCATCCCTTTGCAGTATGACTTTGAATATTTAGGTTTTACTACATTTTCCCCTCTAGGGATACATGCTTTTGAAAATCTAAATCAAACACGGTTTGTGCTAGCTGCTTGAAACATGACTCACTGAATGAATTCTCATTGTGCTCTCTACACTTTGTTACCGGTTTATGTACCCCTAAGCAGAGCAAAGAAAAATAGACTTTCATTTGAACATGTTTGTAGAGCATCCACAGAACTCAAGAGTTTACTGGACTCTCAGCAAATGTTTTTTCACCCGATCTTGTTGAAACTTGGCAGCAAAAATGAGTATATGGGTTGCACTTGGCAGCCCAAATTTCGTAATCTTATGTTGAAGAGTTCCTTTGCAGGAACACTTCTAATTTTTAGGTTTAACTTCTTTTTTCCCTATGTGAATACATGCATTTGGAATGCTAAATCAAACACAGTTTGTGATACCTGTTTGAAACTTGGCTCACTCAATTAGTTCTCAGTGCACTCTCTATGCATTGTCCCCCGCTGAAGTATCCCCAAGCAGAGGCAAGGAAAATACGCTTTCTTATGTAAGTGTTTGCAGAGCCTCCACAAAACTCCCAAGTTTACTGGAATTTCAGCGAATATTTTTTCACTTGATCTTGTTGATCCTAGGTAAGAAAGATGAGTATACCAGTTGCATTTGCCTGCCAAAATTTCGTTCTTCTAAGTTGAAGCATGTGCTTTCAGGAAGACATTGCATTTGGGGGGGTTTCTCTTCATTTTAACCTATAGGAATACATGCATTTGGAACTCTAAATCAAACACTGTTTGTGCTAGCTGCTTGAAGCTTGACTCACTCAATTAGTTCCTGGTGTACTCTCTGTGCTTTGTTCCCTGTTGAAGTGGTCCTAAGTGGAGGCGAGGAACATACGCTTTCCTTAGAAAGCATTTACAGAGCTTCCACAGAGCTCCAAGTGAACTGGAATCTCTGCAAATATTTACTCACCTGATGTTGATGACCCTTGTCAGGAAAGATGAGTATACCAGTTGTACTTAGCTACCCAAATGTCGTTCTTCTAGGTTGAAAAGTTCGTTTGCAGGAACACTTTGAATTTTTAGGTTTCACTTCACTTTTCCTTATAGGGACGTATGCATTTGGACTTATAAATCAAACACGGTTTATGCTAGCTGCTTGAAACTGAAACGCACTCAACTAGTTCTCAGTGCGATCTCTATGCTTTGTTTTCTGTTGAAGTAACCCTAAGCAGAGGCCAGGGAAAGAAACTTTCATTGGAAAGCATTTGCAGTGATTCCACAGAACTTTGAGTTTCCTGGAATCTCAGCAAATATTTTTTCACCCTAACTTGTTGTTAACTCGACAGGAAAGATAAGTAGACAGGTTGCATTTGGCTGCCCAAATTTAGATCTTCTAGGTTGAATAGTTGGTTTGCAGGAATACTTTGAAATTTTAGGTTTCACTTCATTTTCCCCTATAGGGATACATGCATATGGAACTCTAAATCAAACACGGTTTTTGCTGTGTGCTTGTAACTTGACTCATTCAACTAGTTCTCAGTGCACTCTCTATGCATTGTTCCCTGTTGAAGTAGCCCTAAGCCGAGGCAAGGAAAACACACTTTCTTTGGAAAGTATTCACCGAGCTTCCAAAAAACTCAGAGATTACGGAAACCTCAGCAAATATTTTGTCACCCTATCTTGTTGATACTTGGTAGGAAAAAGGTGTATACCAGTTGCGCTTGGCTGCACAAATTTTGTTCTGCTAGGTTGAAGCATCCCTTTGCAGTATGACTTTGAATATTTAGGTTTTACTACATTTTCCCCTCTAGGGATACATGCTTTTGAAAATCTAAATCAAACACGGTTTGTGCTAGCTGCTTGAAACTTGACTCACTGAATGAATTCTCATTGTGCTCTCTACGCTTCGTTACCGGTTTATGTACCCCTAAGCAGAGCAAAGAAAAATAGACTTTCATTTGAACGTGTTTGTAGAGCATCCACAGAACTCAAGAGTTTACTGGACTCTCAGCAAATGTTTTTTCAATCGATCTTGTTGAAACTTGGCAGCAAAAATGAGTATATGGGTTGCACTTGGCAGCCCAAATTTCGTAATCTTATGTTGAAGAGTTCCTTTGCAGGAACACTTTGAATTTTTAGGTTTAACTTCTTTTTTCCCTATGTGAATACATGCATTTGGAATGCTAAATCAAACACAGTTTGTGATACCTGTTTGAAACTTGGCTCACTCTATTAGTTCTCAGTGCACTCTCTATGCATTGTCCCCCGCTGAAGTATCCCCAAGCAGAGGCAAGGAAAATACGCTTTCTTATGTAAGTGTTTGCAGAGCTTCCACAAAACTCCCAAGTTTACTGGAATTTCAGCGAATATTTTTCACTTGATCTTGTTGATCCTAGGTAAGAAAGATGAGTATACCAGTTGCATTTGCCTGCCAAAATTTCGTTCTTCTAAGTTGAAGCATGTGCTTTCAGGAAGACATTGCATTTGGGGGGGGGTTTCTCTTCATTTTAACCTATAGGAATACATGCATTTGGAACTCTAAGTCAAACACTGTTTGTGCTAGCTGCTTGAAGCTTGACTCACTCAATTAGTTCCTGGTGTATCTCTCTGTGCTTTGTTCCCTGTTGAAGTGGTCCTAAGTGGAGGCGAGGAACATACGCTTTCCTTAGAAAGCATTTACAGAGCTTCAACAGAGCTCCAAGTTAACTGGAATCTCTGCAAATATTGACTCACCTGATCTTGATGACCCTTGTCAGGAAAGATGAGTATACCAGTTGCACTTAGCTACCCAAATGTCGTTCTTCTAGGTTGAAAAGTTCGTTTGCAGGAACACTTTGAATTTTTAGGTTTCACTTCACTTTTCCTTATAGGGACGTATGCATTTGGACTTATAAATCAAACACGGTTGATGCTAGCTGCTTGAAACTGAAACTCACTCAACTAGTTCTCAGTGCGATCTCTATGCTTTGTTTTCTGTTGAAGTAACCCTAAGCAGAGGCCAGGGAAAGAAACTTTCATTGGAAAGCATTTGCAGTGATTCCACAGAACTTTGAGTTTCCTGGAATCTCAGCAAATATTTTTTCACCCTAACTTGTTGTTAACTCGACAGGAAAGATAAGTATACCGGTTGCATTTGGCTGCCCAAATTTAGATCATCTAGGTTGAATAGTTGGTTTGCAGGAATACTTTGAAATTTTAGGTTTCACTTCATTTTCCCCTATAGGGATACATGCATATGGAACTCTAAATCAAACACGGTTTCTGCTGTGTGCTTGTAACTTGACTCATTCAACTAGTTCTCAGTGCACTCTCTATGCATTGTTCCCTGTTGAAGTAGCCCTAAGCAGAGGCAAGGAAAACACACTTTCTTTGGAAAGTATTCACCGAGCATCCAAAAAACTCAGAGATTACGGAAACCTCAGCAAATATTTTGTCACCCTATCTTGTTGATACTTGGTAGGAAAAAGGTGTATACCAGTTGCGCTTGGCTGCACAAATTTTCTTCTGCTAGGTTGAAGCATTCCTTTGCAGGACGACTTTGAATATTTAGGTTTTACTACATTTTCCCCTCTAGGGATACATGCTTTTGAAAATCTAAATCAAACACGGTTTGTGCTAGCTGCTTGAAACTTGACTCACTGAATGAATTCTCATTGTGCTCTCTACGCTTCGTTACCGGTTTATGTACCCCTAAGCAGAGCAAAGAAAAAAAGACTTTCATTTGAACGTGTTTGTAGAGCATCCACAGAACTCAAGAGTTTACTGGACTCTCAGCAAATGTTTTTTCACCCGATCTTGTTGAAACTTGGCAGCAAAAATGAGTATATGGGTTGCACTTGGCAGCCCAAATTTCGTAATCTTATGTTGAAGAGTTCCTTTGCAGGAACTCATTGAATTTTTAGGTTTAACTTCTTTTTTCCCTATGTGAACACATGCATTTGGAATGCTAAATCAAACACAGTTTGTGATACCTGTTTGAAACTTGGCTCACTCAATTAGTTCTCAGTGCACTCTCTATGCATTGTCCCCCGCTGAAGTATCCCCAAGCAGAGGCAAGGAAAATACGCTTTCTTATGTAAGTGTTTGCAGAGCTTCCACAAATCTCCCAAGTTTACTGGAATTTCAGCGAATATTTTTTCACTTGATCTTGTTGATCCTAGGTAAGAAAGATGAGTATACCAGTTGCATTTGCCTGCCAAAATTTCGTTCTTCTAAGTTGAAGCATGTGCTTTCAGGAAGACATTGCATTTGGGGGGGGGGGGGTTTCTCTTCATTTTAACCTATAGGAATACATGCATTTGGAACTCTAAATCAAACACTGTTTGTGCCAGCTGCTTGAAGCTTGACTCACTCAATTCGTTCCTGGTGTACTCTCTGTGCTTTGTTCCCTGTTGAAGTGGTCCTAAGTGGAGGCGAGGAACATACGCTTTCCTTAGAAAGCATTTACAGAGCTTCAACAGAGCTCCAAGTGAACTGGAATCTCTGCAAATATTTACTCACCTGATCTTGATGACCCTTGTCAGGAAAGATGAGTATACCAGTTGCACTTAGCTACCCAAATGTCGTTCTTCTAGGTTGAAAAGTTCGTTTGCAGGAACACTTTGAATTTTTAGGTTTCACTTCACTTTTCCTTATAGGGACGTATGCATTTGGACTTATAAATCAAACACGGTTTATGCTAGCTGCTTGAAACTGAAACGCACTCAACTAGTTCTCAGTGCGATCTCTATGCTTTGTTTTCTGTTGAAGTAACCCTAAGCAGAGGCCAGGGAAAGAAACTTTCATTGGAAAGCATTTGCAGTGATTGCACAGAACTTTGAGTTTCCTGGAATCTAAGCAAATATCTTTTCACCCTAACTTGTTTTTAACTCGACAGGAAAGATAAGTATACCGGTTGCATTTGGCTGCCCAAATTTAGATCTTCTGGGTTGAATAGTTGGTTTGCAGGAATACTTTCAAATTTTAGTTTTCACTTCATTTTCCCCTATAGGGATACATGCATATGGAACTCTAAATCAAACACGGTTTTTGCTGTGTGCTTGTAACTTGACTCATTCAACTAGTTCTCAGTGCACTCTCTATGCATTGTTCCCTGTTGAAGTAGCCCTAAGCAGAGGCAAGGAAAACACACTTTCTTTGGAAAGTATTCACCGAGCTTCCAAAAAACTCAGAGATTACGGAAACCTCAGCAAATATTTTGTCACCCTATCTTGTTGATACTTGGTAGGAAAAAGGTGTATACCAGTTGTGCTTGGCTGCACAAATTTTGTTCTGCTAGGTTGAAGCATTCCTTTGCAGGACGACTTTGAATATTTAGGTTTTACTACATTTTCCCCTCTAAGGATACATGCTTTGAAAATCTAAATCAAACACGGTTTGTGCTAGCTGCTTGAAACTTGACTCACTGAATGAATTCTCATTGTGCTCTCTACGCTTCTTTACCGGTTTATGTACCCCTAAGCAGAGCAAAGAAAAATAGACTTTCATTTGAACATGTTTGTAGAGCATCCACAGAACTCAAGAGTTTACTGGACTCTCAGCAAATGTTTTTTCACCCGATCTTTTGAAACTTGGCAGCAAAAATGAGTATATGGGTTGCACTTGGCAGCCCAAATTTCGTAATCTTATGTTGAAGAGTTCCTTTGCAGGAATACTTTGAATTTTTGGGTTTAACTTCTTTTTTCCCTATGTGAATACATGCATTTGGAATTTTGGAAATCAAACACAGTTTGTGATACCTGTTTGAAACTTGGCTCACTCAATTAGTTCTCAGTGCACTCTCTATGCATTGTCCCCCGCTGAAGTATCCCCAAGCAGAGGCAAGGAAAATATGCTTTCTTATGTAAGTGTTTGCAGAGCTTCCACAAAACTCCCAAGTTTACTGGAATTTCAGCGAATATATTTTCACTTGATCTTGTTGATCCTAGGTAAGAAAGATGAGTATACCAGTTGCATTTGCCTGCCAAAATTTCGTTCTTCTAAGTTGAAGCATGTGCTTTCAGGAAGACATTGCATTTGGGGGGGGGGTTCTCTTCATTTTAACCTATAGGAATACATGCATTTGGAACTCTAAATCAAACACTGTTTGTGCCAGCTGCTTGAAGCTTGACTCACTCAATTAGTTCCTGGTGTACTCTCTGTGCTTTGTTCCCTGTCGAAGTGGTCCTAAGTGGAGGCGAGGAACACAGGCTTTCCTTAGAAAGCATTTACAGAGCTTCAGCAGAGCTCCAAGTGAACTGGAATCACTGCAAATATTTACTCACCTGATCTTGATGACCCTTGTCAGGAAAGATGAGTATACCAGTTGCACTTAGCTACCCAAATGTCGTTCTTCTAGGTTGAAAAGATCGTTTGCAGGAACACTTTGAATTTTTAGGTTTCACTTCACTTTTCCTTATAGGGACGTATGCATTTGGACTTATAAATCAAACACGGTTTATGCTAGCTGCTTGAAACTGAAACTCACTCAACTAGTTCTCAGTGCGATCTCTATGCTTTGTTTTCTGTTGAAGTAACCCTAAGCAGAAGCCAGGGAAAGAAACTTTCCATTGGAAAGCATTTGCAGTGATTGCACAGAACTTTGAGTTTCCTGGAATCTCAGCAAATATTTTTCACCCTAACTTGTTGTTAACTCGACAGGAAAGATAAGTATACCGGTTGCATTTGGCTGCCCAAATTTAGATCTTCTAGGTTGAATAGTTGGTTTACAGGAATACTTGAAATTTTAGGTTTCACTTCATTTTCCCCTATAGGGATACATGCAC
The DNA here is from genome assembly GCF_047511675.1 of Marmota flaviventris. NCBI lineage: Eukaryota > Metazoa > Chordata > Mammalia > Rodentia > Sciuridae > Marmota > Marmota flaviventris. The sequence continues at coordinate 56,170 of NW_027288327.1, forward strand.
ATGGAACTCTAAATCAAACACGGTTTTTGCTGTGTGCTTGTAACTGACTCATTCAACTAGTTCTCAGTGCACTCTCTATGCATTGTTCCCTGTTGAAAGTAGCCCTAAGCAGAGGCAAGGAAAACACACTTTCTTTGGAACGTATTCACCGAGCTTCAAAAAACTCAGAGATTACGGAAACCTCAGCAAATATTTTGTCACCCTATCTTGTTGATACTTGGTAGGAAAAGGTGTATACCAGTTGCGCTTGGCTGCACAAATTTTGTTCTGCTAGGTTGAAGCATTCCTTTGCAAGACGACTTTGAATATTTAGGTTTTACTACATTTTCCCCTCTGGGATACATGCTTTTGAAAATCTAAATCAAACACGGTTTGTGGCAGCTGCTTGAAACTTGACTCACTGAATGAATTCTCATTGTGCTCTCTACGCTTTGTTACCGGTTTATGTACCCCTAAGCAGGGCAAAGAAAATAGACTTTCATTTGAACGTGATTGTAGAGCATCCACAGAACTCAAGAGTTTACTGGACTCTCAGCAAATGTTTTTTCACCCGATCTTGTTGAAACTTGGCAGCAAAAATGAGTATATGGGTTGCACTTGGCAGCCCAAATTTTCGTAATCTTATGTTGAAGAGTTCCTTTGCAGGAACACTTTGAATTTTTAGGTTTAACTTCTTTTTTCCCTATGTGAATACATGCATTTGGAATGCTAAATCAAACACAGTTTGTGATACCTGTTTGAAACTTGGCTCACTCAATTAGTTCTCAGCTGCACTCTCTATGCATTGTCCCCCGCTGAAGTATCCCCAAGCAGAGGCAAGGAAAATACGCTTTCTTATGTAAGTGTTGCAGAGCTTCCACAAAACTCCCAAGTTTACTGGAATTTCAGCGAATATTTTTTCACTTGATCTTGTTGATCCTAGGTAAGAAAGAATGAGTATACCAGTTGCATTTGCCTGCCAAAATTTCGTTATTCTAAGTTGAAGCATGTGCTTTCAGGAAGACATTGCATTTGGGGGGGGGTTCTCTTCATTTTAACCTATAGGAATACATGCATTTGGAACTCTAATCAAACACTGTTTGTGCCAGCTGCTTGAAGCTTGACTCACTCAATTCGTTCCTGGTGTACTCTCTGTGCTTTGTTCCCTGTTGAAGTGGTCCTAAGTGGAGGCGAGGAACATA